>NC_056728.1:824878483-825178483 GCF_019279795.1 Protopterus annectens | reverse complement strand
TCAACCCCCCCCCCCAAAACATCTTCCAAGGACGCTCCTAAAAAGTCCCTGAAGAAGTTGGGTTCTTCCACTCTGTCATCTATGGAGCCTCCTTTCAAAAAATCCAGATCAGATCCAAGCCATCTGGCCCCATAATGTCCTCTACATCTCCTAAAATGTCTTTGGATCAGAGCACTTTGGCTCCTCAGGTCCAATATTCCCCTACAATTGATCCAGTTCCTACAGGACTGTTGTGTCCCTTCCTTGAGAGATGACAGTCCAAGTTGCCATTCATTGCTTCATCTTGTTCTTCCAGGAGTCTCACAGAAGCCAACGTGGATAGAATGATGATGAAGTTCCTCTCAGAACAAATACCGATGGGAGTTCTCCAGGTTCTGACCCCTTGAAGTCTTAGGTAGATCTACCCCTTCAGTCACAGCTTCTTCTCTGATCCAACACTTCATTTCAGAGTCCTTGGATCCAAATTTGCTGAGATCATCTGGTTCGGATCTGAGAGTACTGGTTTCCTCAGATCAGAAGGTTTCTCTGAGTGCACCATCTGTGATGAGTGGCTTTTGGAGCCCTACTGTCCTAGTCTGATCTGAGGTATTGAAGTCAACTCTGAAGATTTCAGTGCTGTCTCTGCCCACCTGAGCCTCAGCCCCAGACAGCCTGGCTCCGGTGTCTGCCTCTCGTGGATTGCCCTTGTGGCAGATGGAGTTGGTGGGACAGAAGCATGGCTTCTCAGTTCCATTGGCTTCCTTCTCCCTGGGATAGTCTGCCTTTCAGATAGTGAAGAGAGTGTTCTCTGCTTTGGCAGGACAGAGGATCTCTCCCCCTCAGATTTACCTTCTACATCTCATGTGATTTTGTGCTAATAGAGTGACATTCAGCTACACAGGGAGAACCAGTCCAAACCTCAAGACTACCCGGCAGGACATTATTCTCTGTTCCATCACTTCCCCAGAACATCCCACCAAGGAAGTACCCTGGAAGTGAAAGTGCAAAAGGAGGCACTTAGATTCCCCTTAGGAATCTATCATGGAAGACACAGATGTCAGTGAGGGGGAAGGATCCCACAGATCACCACCCAAAGATGTCTCATTTGGAGGCATTCTGGAGATCCTCAAGCAATGGGGTAGTTGGTCCTCCCAAAATCCTTCCACAAAGGAATCAGTGTTTCTGGAGGCATTTAGGTCAGGCCTGTCTACCTCCTAGGTAACTCCACCCACTGATGAGCTCATTAATTTGATCTCTCAGTGGGCATGGAAGGAACCTAATGTGGTTGAACCCATCCCAAAGAAACCAGGCCAAATTTTGGTACTTCTGAAAGGAAGGGAGCACTGGAGTAATGGAGTGTCTGTAGATGCCATGGTCATAACAAAGGCCATGAAGAAGGAACTAGCAGAACAAACTTCCACTGTCCATCCTGTTAATAGAGAGTCCAGGTCATTGGACAGGTTCATTTATCATATCTATGCATCAGCAACCCTTGTTCTTAGGTCAATGAATTACATGGCACAATTTACAAGGTTACAAAGAGATTTGATTAAGGAATTGTCAAATACTCTTTCAGGGTCCACTACTGCAGAGGCTCAAACTATGGTAGCATCATATTTGGCACCCCTTCACTCCATCTCAAATTTGTCCATGAGGCTCATCTCTCATGCAGCTGAGGGAACCTCATGGGTGGCAGGTTCAGGTATATCAATAAGGAGAGATGTCTGGATGCACTTGTGTGATTTTGCAGAGCTCTTCAAGTCTTCTTTCGTCAATGCTGTTTTTGACAGATCATCCTTGTTTGGCCCAAAAGTGAAGAACACACTCTCCAGGTGTGAGAAGGATGGAAAGATTATCTCTGCTATAGGAGTACATTTTCTGACCCCCAAAGGATGTTTTCTAGGAGCCAACATGGGGGATGAAAGACGTAGTTCAAAAAAATCCCAGGGTCTTTCCCAAGATCCATGTGGATACTGCTCCCCCAGAGGCAGAGGGGGAGCAGTAATGGAAAAAGCCGCCCATGTGGCAGAGATCATCCGCAAAACCAATGGTCTAGAGATTCCTTCTCTGGCAGACCCTACCAGGGCTCCTGAAAGGTGGCCCAATTGACTCCCCTAGAGACAATCAAGGGTCATTTATCCCTGCACCAGAGAGCTGGGCTAGATATCACAAAAGAGACTTGTGCACAGAGTATTATTTCCAGAGGCTATATAAGTCCCTTTTCCCTTCCACCTCCATCCTCACAAAAGTTTTCAGATGTTCCACCCAATCAGAGGAAAGCAGCAGCACTAGAAATACAAATGCTGCTAGAAAAGAGTGACATCCAAGAAGTCCCACCAGACCAGAAAGGATCCGGAACTTACTCAAGATTCTTTTTAGTTCCAAGGAAAACAGGAGACTGGAGACCAATTCTGTATCTCAGCAATTTAAATAAATCAGTTCAACACTCAAAGTTTTGGATGGTCATGGTTCAGTCAATTTTGCTTTTTCTAGGCAAGGATGATTGGATGTGCTCGATCGACCTTCAAGATACATACTACCACATAAAAATGAACATGTTGTCCAAAAGGTTCTTAAGCTTCCAGCTGGGAGACAGTTATTACCTGTTCAGAGCTCTGCACTTTGGTCTTACCATAGCTCACAGGGAGTTCACCAAATGCATGACAGTGGTGGCAGCTCACCTGAGACTGCAGGATTCCGGGTGTTTCTGTATTAAGACAACTGACTCATTAACAGTCTAACCAGGCATCTATTCATAATAGCAAGAAACAAGGTACTCCAAACTTGCTTCCTTCTGGGAATCACAATAAACTACAGCCAATCTCAGTTGGTTCCATCACATGTACTAGAATTCATAGGAGCACATTTCAATATAGTATTTGTGACAGCCTCACTTCCCCTGAACAGGGTTCAAATTTTGAGATTCCAAGTCTCAAAAATTATTCACAGCACTAAAATTTCAGTTTGACTAATTCTTCAAGCCTTGGAGACAATGTCAGCAGCCATAATTCTTGTTCCCCTGGCAAGATATCATATGAGACTTTTATAGTGAATGCTAGCATCCCAATGGTCAAATCTTTATCAGAAGATGTCAGTTCAAATAAAGATCACACAGACATGCAAGAAGTACCATTGGTGGTGGATAAGATCAGATCAGGCCATCTGTTCATTCTCCCACAGCCCAAAGCCATAGTGACCATGGATGCTTTTGAGTGGGGTCGGGGGCACGTCTGGGAAAAACAGTCCAAGGCACTTGGTCCCCTGAAGAGGCCAATTTGCATATAAATGCTCTGAAGATGAGAGCAGTGTTCTTAGCGTTGTAAGCTTTTCAGGATTCTCAACCTCTGGGAGCAATTGCGATCCAAATGGGCAATATATCAGTAGTTTAGTGCATCAACAAACAAAGAGGAGCTAGGTCATATCCCTTGTGTTGAGGCCCTCCAGAGTGTGGCAATGGGTGATCTCTTCCAACTGCTTTCTGATAGCAGTGCACTTTCCAGGGAAGTCCAGTGTGATAGCAGACAAATTGAGCAGGTCCATTCTTCTACCTCATAAGTGGTCTGTCAACAAAAAAGTGATGGAGGGGGGCATGGCCAGCATGGGCTCTGTGTAGCAGCAGTTTTCACTAGCTCCACTAAAGGGTTTATTCTTTTATTGGAAATTTGTCATATCTTAAATTTTGGATTTTTTTCTACATAATTTGGTAGTATTTAACATCTTCTACAGAAATATCTACTTAGAAATTGGAAGTGGACTTATTTTCCAGTCAAATTTCTTCAGGATAAATATCTCTCACCTGAAAGAATTTTATCATGAGCGTTACAAAGACAGGCAGCCAGGATTCCAGCCTAAAAAAGGAACTGCAAACTCTAATAACCAATATTCAAGAACTTACTACAAAGATTGACAAGATTGATTCTAAAATTGACAATTTTAAAGAAAAAGTTGCCAAACAGATGGACATGCTTCATGAGCATTTAAAACAACAAAAAATCCAAATAACTAGTATTGAAGAGTCTCTGACAGATTTTGATGGCAGATTCATGGAAAAGGAAAACAACACAGAATTTTTACTTAAGCAAAATACTGTTTTACAATATAAACTGGATGATTTAGAGAACAGATCATGTCTGAATAACATCAGGACTTTTGGTCTTCTGGAAAACATAGAAGGAAACAATTTGTCAAGCTTTCTCAATACCTGGTTACCAAAAACATTAGCTCTACCTGAGGCTATGTCATTTGGAATAGAAAGAGCCCACCGGTCATTAACAACAGCAAACAGGAGTACTAGGAAACAACCAAGATCTGTCATAGTTAAATTTCTCTCTTCTTCAGATAAAGAACTAATTTTAAAATCTGCCTGGTCAAAATCTCCTTTAAAATATAATGATTCAGTCATCTGTTTTGACAATGACTATTCAACAATGGCAATTGCTAAGAGAAAAGTTTTTTTTTTTTTTACCTTTGATTAAAGAATTGAAAAAGGTGCAGATAAAAACCCATCTCCTGTTTCCTGCGAGGTTGGAGATTTTTCTTCTTGAGGGTCTTTCTGTGTTTGAGGAACTTGATGCTGCTCTGGTTTTTGTTAGAAACCACAAATTACTAGAAAGAATAAAAGAAATGGAATGGGCTAATCCCTCTTAAAAGAATGGCTTCAAATACTGCATGGAAAACTACTGAAAAACAAATGATTTATAACTTTATTTTATGCTACGCTAACATTATGGACTTTATATCATCATTAAAATATGTTTTGTTATGTTATTCTTTTAAGGTAAGAACCTCTCTTTTCATATATAGTGTTTGCTTACAATTTAGCATTCATACTTTAATACAGCCTGACACTACATATATTGTTAATTTTCTTTTTCCTCATTTTATATATAGAATAATATTTTCTTTTTCAATTTTCCTTTTAAACAAATAAGCCTAATCTATAATAATCATAGTATCATTACATACATTATAATAAAACTAAAATAATATTAATTTCTTTAATTCTGTTTTACTTACATAATTCTACTATTACACTTCTACACATACAATATCTTACAATACAAGGCAAATGTGGTGAAAAAGTATAGTGGGGAAGGGCACATTGCAAACCAGTTTCCCTTCCCTTTTCTTTCTAACAGATTATATATTTTTTTTATTTTTTTATTTATATTCTTTTTTTGTTGTTCTGGCTTGTAAATTTTCAGGTAAATATATAGGATATAATATCACACTTTTATGATAACTCCCTTCTTCTTTGCTAGATATACATATGATGGCCAGTAATAGGTTCATAGGTTCATAGGTTGATACTAGGCTATCTGCCCTAGGGCATTTACAAGCCTAGCCAGAGTGTGTTTGGCTTTTGCCACCCTTCTTAGATTAGTTGACTGTGCCTCTGTATAGTAGGTCACAGAAGATAGCCCATTTAAGGTTAGTTTACTGTGCCTCTGTCTAGCAGTGACACAGAAGAGATCCCAGGGGTAAATTTACAATCTCCCATCCAAATATCAAGATTCTTCTTGAAGAGGGTCATTGAGGGGCTCTGTCTGACATGGATTGGGATTTTGTTCCAGAGTGAGGGGAGCCTCTGGGATATGAATCTGTCCCTCTAGCATGTTCTTTTTATTTCTGTGCTGAGGTTTAAGTCACTGGAGCGTGTAGTTCTGATGGATTTGGATTTCCTGGGTTGGACATGGCTTTATACATCAGGCACAAATCGCCTCTGAGTAGGCGGTAAGCAACTGAGTAGAGCTGGAGTTTCTTTAGCCTAACTGCGTAGGGCATCTGTTTGATTCCCTTGATCCTCTTGGTGAGGTACTTTTGGGGTCTTTCTAGTTGTAGCAGTTGTTGGGTAAGGTACATCCCAAATGGGGCATTGTATTCAATTATGGGCCTGATGAGTGATGAGTAGAGGGGCACAATGACCTCTCTTGATCTAGATGTGAACCCCTTCGTGATAAGGTGGGCTATATAGAATGTCTTTCTAACCACTTTGGCAATGTGATTGTCAAAGGAGAGATTGAAATCTACTTGGGTCCCCAAATCCCTAATTACTTCTTCCGTACTTAATGGATTACCACATATGTGGTAATTTGTGGACACTTTGTTTTTCCCAAAGGGGATGACTCTGCACTTTTTGGCATTTAGCTTTAGGCCATGGCTCTGGCACCAGTTATCCATCTCTGTAAGACCTTTTTGGAGGATGCTTGTGTCAGCCGGCGAGTCGATTATGGCCCCAAGTTTGCAGTCATCTGCAAACTTTGTCAGCCATAGTCCTCCTGTGTTAGCCTGTACCTCAGAGAAATATATACTGAACAAGAGAGGTCCCAGGACTGAGCCTTGTGGGACGCCACTTGTAACTGGTTTAGAGTCTGACATGGCACCTGCAATTCTGACCATGTGGGTTCTATCCCTAAGCCAGTTTGCAACCCATCTTGTGACATAGGGGTTGATATTTAAGCTGGTGAGCTTATTTATAATACCCGAGTGGGGTATTGTGTTGAAGGCTTTTGCAAGGTCAAGGTAGGTTGTGTGGACTACCTTCCCTTTGTCTATGGCCTTGGTGACTGTTTCAAAGAAATTGACCAGGTTCAAGAAGCAAGATCTGCCCTTAACAAAGCCAAATTGGGTAGGATCCAGTGTTTGGAGGTTCCCTATGTCTTTGTTTATGAGTTCCATGATGATATGCTCCATAGCTTTGCAGACCAGGCTAGTTAGGCTTATAGGGCGATAGTTTCCAGGGTCCGTTGTGGCACCACCTTTATGGAGTGGGACCACTGTTGCTGTACGCCATTCTTTGGGTACATATCCTGTTGTAAGGCTGAGACTGAACAGTGATTTTAAGTGAGGGTTCAGTTCTTCTTGGAGCTCATGTAAAACACAGCCCGGGACACCGTCTGGACCCATTGATGCTGTGTTTTTTGTTTGGAGAGGGCAGATCTCACCTGTGCATCTGTGATGTCGGGGAGGCTACACTCTGTTGGGATAGTCATTTGCTCATTTGGGGGGGGGGAGAAGTTTGCACTGAACCTGTCTGCCAGGATGTTGGCAATGTCTGTGGGTTCAGTGTATTTTTTGTCATTTTGCACTAACTCAGAGCATATCTGGGAGTTTCCACCCAGGTCTCTGACATAACTAAAGAAAGCCTTGTGATTATCTTTAGCGTCTTGTGCAATTTTTCTTTCGAAGCTAGCCTTAGATGATTTTATGAGGGATCGTAGTTTCTTGCTAGTACTGATCAGAGTTGCCTTCCCTTTCAGGGATTTTGCTCTATCATGTAGTAGCTTCCTCCTTCTGTTGTACAGCTTATTTATGGCTGGGGTCCATCAGACAGGTCTCCTGCCTTTGGAGGAGTGTGTCTTGGTTTTATTTGGGATAGCACAATCCATGCATTCCTGTAGGTATCCATAGAATGTGTTTGTAAAGGATTCTGCAGTTTGGGCCGTATTTTCCACTGGCCCTGGGGCTTTGAAGGATTCCACCTCAGTTTTGAGAAGTGGGAAGTTTGCTTTTGAGAAGTTTGTGACCGTGGTTTCCTTTTGCTGGGGGTGGGGACGGGATACGGATGTCCATAGTGATTAATTTATGGTCAGATTTTACCAATGAGGGGTATACCTCTGGTATGGAACATAGAGTCCCCATGTTGGTGATGATCAGATCCAATATGTTTTCCCCTCTTGTGGGAGTGGTGACCAGTTGTTCCATAGCATTTGAGTTTATAAATTCTAGGAACCATTGGGCTAGGGTGTTGGGGCTTGAGTAGTGCTCCCACTCTGTGTTTGGGTAGTTAAAGTCACCCAATATAATGGTGTTTGGAGAGACCTTCATATTCTCCAGTGTCTTCAGGAAAGCCGAGTGGGGTTCCTGAGTTTGGGAGGGTGGTCTGTAGCAGGCTACAAACTGGAAGGCAGTTTTTCCCACTGTTAGTTGCACATGGATGGTCTCAGATGCTTCTGGCACTGCCACTAGCCTGGAGGTATGGGTATCTTTGATGAATATGGATACTCCCTTGTTATAGGTTATAGGTTATAGGTTAGTACTAAGCTAACTGCTCTTGTGAGCCATTTTAAGCCTAGCCAATTATCCCTTGTGAGACTCAAACCCTGCACCTTGTGTTTGTAAGGCAAACACCTTAACCATTAGGCCACCCTCCCATCCCTCCTCTTGTGGTTCAGTCCGAGTTTTGGGGCCGAAAAGCATAGTATGAGGTATAGCCTGGTAGTGCTGGGGTGCTCTCGGGAGCCTTGAACCAGGTTTCTGTTACTGCACAGATATCGATATTCTCCATACTGAGGAAAGCCTCGAGTGCGTGTATCTTAAGGTTTAGACTTCTGGCATTGAGCAGCATTACCCTTAGTTTCTTTTTCCTTGTGTTGTCTAAGGAGGTGGGTTTGTCTTTTGAGCCTTGCCTAAAAAAGGCACTATGGGGGTGGCAAGAGCCTTGACCAGTATTCGAAAACACAGGGGTGACAGGTGCAAGCCATCCCTAGCGAAGCAATGTGGCTTTTCAAGCATGCCATCCCAGGCTGACAGACACTGGATCCCCTTTGAGTGACACCAATACTTTAGCCAATTGTTGAAATTGATCATTTTGTCTTTATACTGTGGTATCATTCTTGGTGAGGGTAAGATGCTACTCAAGGTCAGGGTCATACCGGCCTGGGCCACATGATCAGAGAGCTCCTCTATGTCTCTTTTCATGTAATCCAGGGAGGTACATCTCAGGTCATTCACACCAGCATGGAAAATGACAGAGTCATATTTGTACTTGCTTTGGAGTGACCTGAGTGCTTGTGTTATGTGGCGGATCCTGGCACCCGACAGGCAGCTTACAGTGACCTTCTCCTTCTTCAGCCTGGTGAGAGGGACGTCAGTGTGTCTGACAATAGAGTCACCTATTACAAGTGTATTAGGTGTGTTGTTTAGCCTTAAGGGCTGTGACTGTGTGGCACACTGACTTTGTGAACTATGTGATACGTGGGTATTGTTGTGGGGTAGCAGTTGCTTGGATGCTTGCTTTGGAGGTGTCTGTTGCTTGGGCAGATTTTTATTTAGTGCCTCCGAGTATGTTTTTGTGTGTTTATGCATTTGGTTTGCTGTTGCGATAGGTCTATGTGAGACTGGATTTGTGGTGTGTGATTACCTTCTCCTCCAGACTGACCGTGCCAGTACTATGCTTGAGAGAGCTCAGCCTCCAGTTTGGCTATATAGTTGCATCTCTCACATATATTTGAGCTTGTTGGGAAGAGGAGAGGGTGGTCTGTGTACATAAGGCAGTTGTAACATTGCCTCAAGATTCCCATATTCACCAGCTGGACTGGAGAGTAAACCTGAAACAATGACTTCAATGGTTGGCTTTATACTATTATCAGTCAGTTGTGTAAACTTCATATAATGTAGTGACACGTGTATTGCACTCTTTATTTTGGTAGTGATGTCTCATATATAACAGGTTGTTGAGATATATGTTGTTTTTTTTTTTTTTTTGGTGAGATGACATAAATCTTTAATATTTTACTTTAAAAATATTATTTAACATCTTTATGTAATGTAATTGAAGTCTGCATTTCAAGGGGATATTTTGTGTCTTTGAATGCATTGACATTCCGGCTGTAATGAGCTGGTCGTTTGGCTTTGAAATTCAAGCTGTCATTCATTTCTGTGGGGATACCCTACAAAAGTTTTTTTTCTGTGCTGTTTAGTTTCGGCGGTTCTCGCCTATTTATAACTCAAAGACAATCTTCTCCTTACTTACCTTGTGCTCCTAATGCATAAGACAACTCCAATTCTTTAAAAAAGAACTTCTTTTCAGCCTGAAAGCTCTCCCAGCTATCTGCATCGCATTCTCGGCAATGCAAAGCTTGCTGATGATGTCACCGCTAAGAGACAGTTCTCTATAGGAAGTACTGATCAGCGCAACGCCGGAGAAGGGGTTTCCTCACTTCTATTTATTTTAAAATGTATCACGAAGTTCATAGTATTGTTTTTCTCATCTCGGCTTCCAATTACAAGAAATCTGAAAATCAGCAGGATAGGTGTCAGAAGAAGGATCTGATAAAGGAAAAGGGAAGAAAGAAGAAGTTAAAGAAATAAGTTATGCTTTTCATGTAAGCATCAATATCCTTTACATGTAGTTGGATGCTGTTATAGTTAATGTTTAGTTATTTGTTGTGTACTTGCATTTAAATGTCTGTTTTAATGTACACATGGTTGACTGTTTTATCCTTAATTTCTCTATTAATACTGGGTGTTGATTGTTGCCAGTTCATACATACCTAGTTATTTGGGTTAAATGCATATGCAGTGCTGGTATGGAGTGTTGTAATTAATTTTTCTTAATTTTAATTCATTTTTCTACCTGTTTTTTCATACTTTATTTTCTCTGTTTCGGTTTCATTTACAGCTTTCCGTTACCTTGCATTTCTAAGTTCCGTGTAATGCAGTGTGTTTTTTAGCATACATGGCTTTCCAAATTCCATATATATAATGCATTTCTGAATTCTGTGTATGAATTTTCAGATCTCATATAGTACTCAATAGTGCAAATATTTAGTTCTGTGACTCATCCTTAAGTTCTACAGCAGGTAGACTTACTTTTTGCAGGTATTGTTTGTTCCTCATTTATCATACTGTTGTTACATTACAAATGCAAAAAGCTGTTGCACCAAGAATACTGACATTTAGACTGGCTATGTGGACTAGAGGGGTAGAGCCCATACTGTGGCCCAGATGACCAGGGTTTAATTAGTAATCTAGGCACTGGAAGAGCCAGTTGGAGAGAGGGAGGAGTAAAATAGTATGTTCCAGTTGCCAATCCCAGGGGGAGGGGGAGGAGAACCCAAGTAAACACAAATCAGTTTTTAAGTGATTATTTTATTTATTAAGAAAAAATATATATCCAAACCTATATGGCCCTATGTGAATAAGTAATTGTCCCCAAAAGATTCTGGCAGTTTTCCCCTACCTAACTAGTTTTACCATAATTGCTTTTATGTTTTCTTGATGCAAAACATGCACTCACAGTTTTGCAGTTATTTTATTGATTTAATAAGAATAATTGGGTAATGATTTGGTTTGCATCTACTTCTCTAAATTGCTTCCAAGCTTTTATGATGAGATACAATTTTGTTGTTTTCAATTAAGCTGGAAGATAGTTCTTTATTGAATTCTACATGTCAATTTTATTGTAAATTAGTAGTGATTGATAATCTAGACAACTACAGTGACCTAGAATTTTCTATGTTAGGTGTTTCCTCATTTACATAGGTATAATGTTATATTATTTGTAAGTGGTCAAATTTAGTGGCTTTGGAATATAACAATTTTTCTTGGTTGTTCTGAAAATGGTGCTGACTTGAAAATGTATTTCCTTTGTTTTTTGATATTTTATCTTTTACTAATAGGATGGTTTATATTTCGTGTATTCATACTTCTATGTCAAGAAGTTATAACGTGATAATATAAGACAGTTTTATGAGATGACTCGTCTGAACAATGAGTTGTTTGTTATCTATGTCATGCAAATAAATAATCTTGCTTGGGTTTCAGATAAAACATATATATCTCCGTAACTTTACTACTCAAGGAGCTCATTGTGTGACATGCCAGTTTTAATTAAAAGGCACATTAGATGGTGAGGGTCATCCGTATTACAGGAAATTAATTGTTTTTAAAAGGAGGTTCAACAGTAATGGGATAATTCATACCTCTCGGTCTCTTAGTGGGGGAAAATCTAGACAAAGCCTTGGATAAGGGGGGAGGAATAAGGGCCTTCAGATGAGATAGATATTGAATATTACATTTATACTCTTAAAATTTGCTAGTATAATGGGATTGATGTTGTCAGGCATTTGGTGAGGAATATGAAGTCTGAAACTCAATCTTGTATCAAGTTATTTATTCCGTGCTTCTAACTTATACTTCTCATTCTTTTGATTTGTTGTATATTTTCCTACCCTATTACAATGTATTCACTAAATGAATCTCTTTTGTTGTATATACATATTGGTTTACACATCTCACCTACCAAATACATGTTTATGTGGGTCTAGGACACATGCTCAATTAGCATATGTCCAAATCACAAAACATCAAACACACATACACGAAAGCACTTAACATCAAAAAGTGCTTCCGTATATGTGTAGTTAAAAAAAAAATCTACATTTCTGCAGGGGGGCTTTGCCCCCTGCACCCCCCCCTACTTTATTATTCTCACTCAGCGATTGCACTACAGTGGGGAAAAGGGACTTTTCCCTTACCCACACTGTAGTCCGATCTACGAAACATGCACACATACATGGAAGCGCTTGTCGATGTTAAGCACTTTCGTGTATGTGTGTTTGATGTTTTGTGATTCGGACATATGCTAGTTGAGCATGTGTCCGGATCCCGTTTATATATATCTTTCCATATACATACTTAACCACTTCATTACTTTTAACTGGTTGCATATCTTCTCTTTTTGCTTTGTGAATATATTTATCTTAATTTGAGTTACTCTATACTATGTAATTCTAATACCTTTATGACAAATAAGATGCTTTTTTATTTGGTTCTTTAGTTTCATTTCACAAGTTTATATTTAAATGTTTTAGGCAATAGGTATTTGTTATCTTAGTCAGTTTGATTATATTTTGCATAGTAAATAGCTGTTCAATATGTTCATCCTAATAATATGATTACAGCATTAATAAGGTTTATTTTCTGAAGGTGAATATTTCTAGATACAGTCAACAATTCCATTACATGTATTTTAGATATCACTGTTACACTGAATATTTTACATCAATATCATCAATTGAAGCACATGTTTATTCAATAGATATGATTGTCTCAGACTCATATCAGGTTAGATTGCAGGTTATTTTTTGGAATTATCTGGCTGGGAATATAAGGTAGATAGATTCTTTCTCTTCCTACAGTCATATACAAGGGAATTAATATATAATGATGTATGTATACATTTTGGTAGTTTTCATTGTTTATGTAAATATGACAGTTTTTGAGTAAATATAATTCTGAATGTGATAGTTTTAGATTCATAGAAATAGATTAGATGTTTTATTTATATAGATATTCCTTATGGTTTAACTAACTATATTTGAAGTTTTTTAGATAGTCTAATTAACTCTATAATATTCCTTTAGATACTTTGTCTCAATTTGGATTATAAGAACTATATCTTATTTTTTCTTTTTTTTGGTCATATACAATCACCTATTTTGAATTGTAATTATACTAATAATCTTTCATATCAGATGAATTATTTGAAAAACTGATACTATGTGTTTAATAAGAAACTATATGCTAGTTTTGTTTTGTTTGCAATTGCACAATCTGTTTAATAGTGGAGTCTGTATAGTGTTGTTACAGCTTAGGGTTTTGATCTCAGTGACGTATGTCATTGAGATTAGGAGTTTGTAACTCCAGGCAGGGAGCTTTATTGTGTTTTTTTAATTTAGCATATGTAATCATTTTCTCAAGAAAAAGTTTTTTGACATCCAGTGTAGTTTACATGAAAGAATATATAGAATATATTGTCTATGGAATGTTTATCTCCCACAATGATTTCAGATTTGCTGTGTTTAATTTAAACAAAATCTTTTTGGAGTGAGATTCTTATACGTTATATATGACATTGATAAGTTATCAGTGTATCTTACACTCATAATAATATAATATGACCACACTGAAAGGTTTGTCTCTTAACATAAATGGTTTGAATAATCCTTATAAAAGAAGTGATTTATTTAAATATCTATCCCTCCATAAACCTAATTTAATATTTTTGCAAGAAACCCATTTAACGAAAGATACTATTACATTTCTCAATACAAACAAATATACAATTATTGTAAGCTCAGAATGTATAAGGAAGAAAAGAGGTGTAGCAATCTTGTGGAATAAAGCATCCCCTCCACCCAGAATTATTAAAACATATCAAGACAATAAATGTATACTTTGTATGGCTATTGTAGAAATGGGTAAGAAGTTGAACACATTAATAAATAATTATTGGATCCCTGGAATAGGTACTAATACTATTAGACAAATCCTAAATCAAATAATATCCTTTTCTCAGGGTCATATTATTATGGAATGGGACTTCAATTGTATCCTAGACCTAAAAGATACAACCACTCTAGGTAAAAGAAAAATTGCACCTCAAACTAAACAATTAATACAATTCTTAGACACTTACTTACTTAAAGATATTTTTGATTTTGTAGATCATAACTCTTTATTATATACATTCTATTCTAATAGACACAAATCATATTCCAGAAATGATAGAATATTACTTTCTACACAGGTAATTCAGGATTTAGTTAACAATAAAATTAAACCATGCCCAATTTCTGATCATAATACCATTGTATTAAAAATTAATATTAACAATACACCTAGTGTTCAAATTAAAATAATTCCAGCCTACATTACATAACTTAAAAATTTTCAATCGTTTTTAAAAGAAGAGATACAAAATTTTATACATATAAACTCAGTTTCTGACACCCATGATATATTTATTTGGGATGCTTTAAAAGCATACTTATATGGGCAAATTAACAAATGGTACTACAATAAGATGAAAATTTGGGATAAAGACATGAGAATTATACAGGATAAATTGGACTTACTACATATTAAAAATAAACACAATCTCTCTTCCAAAAATATAAGAGATGAGATACATAAATTAAATGAAGACTGTAGATCTATATTCCATCATAAGATGATGATAACTCTAGAAAAATACAAATTTCTTGCATATTCGGTTAATCCTAAAAACCTATCTAATCTTAAGAATAAGACTAAGAGATTAAATAAACATAATTATATTAAAGAAATACATTCTACAAGGAAAAAAAGATGTTCTTAGTATTCAATATATAATAGAAGAATTTAGAAATAATTTTTATGAAATCAATCTAAACAACAAACAGAATCTGAAGATAATTTTAAAAATTGTATCAATAAATATCTATATAATAAACTTAATAAACAGCAAATTGAAGTTATTGACAACCAAATTTCTTTAACTGACATACAAAATCAAATGAATAAACTTAAATTTAATAAAGCACCAGGAAACAATGGAATTATTTCAGAAATTTACAAGATTATGCCCAAAATGGCTATCTCCTTACTACATAATATATATAATGCTGCCCAAAATATTTCTATACCCCATCATGGAAATATCCATTTATATCCCCTATCCTTAAATCAAATAAAGACCCAAAATTCTGTTCCTCTTATAGACCAATATCTTTATTGAATACTGATTATAAGATGCTTATGAATATTTTTTCCGAAAGATTAAAGAGATTCTTACCCCAATTAATAGATGAAGACTAGACAGGATTTGTGTCTAATAGAAGTACTTTTGATAATATAAAACAAACTCTAGCTATTACTGATTTTTCCCAAAGAAAAAAAGAAATCTAACATTAATTAGTCTTGACATAAATGACGCATTTGATTCAATAAATTGGAATTATTTATTTATTCTTTTGGAATGCCTAAATTTCTCATATAATTTTATTAATCTACTAAAACATTTATATGAAGGAACCTTTGCATATATCAAAATAGGATCTTATATTTCAAATAAAATTTCAATCATAAAGGGTACCAAACAAGGTTACCCTCTCTCTCTCCTTTATTGTTTACTCTGATTATGGAACCTTGGGCAAATGAAAAAAGAAACAATAAGTATATAGAAGGTCTGGAGTTAGATAAAGATATAATGGTTAAGATCCAATTATTTGCGGATGATATACTTATTACCACAAAAGGGAATGAACTTCAAATTTGTCATTATTTGATTCAATTAAAATCTTTTAGACAATGTCTGGTCTGTCTTTTAATGATAATAAAACTCAAATTTTACCCATATATTATAATAGTAATAAAAATCTAAAGAAAATACTCAGCATACTCCTAATATAGATCATTTTATTTAATTTGGAATTATACTTGCTAAAGATATAAAATCAATAATGCACCTAAATTACAATAAATGTTTACAAAATATTCAAGACTTATTTTCAAAATGGAACACTATTCTAGTCAATGTGGAAGAAAGACTAATTATTATAAAATGATAATTTTACCCAAAATGTTATACTTTATACAATCTATTCAAATTTTTACCCTCAAAAAAGTTTATCAATAAATTAAATTCCATGATTCTAAGATTCTTTTGATCTAAAATAAACCTTGAATTACAATTAATCAACATACTAATAGTTGGAATAATGGCGGAGTAGCATTTCCAGATTTATATCTTTACTCAAATTCCTCTATAATCAGATCAATCATACAACTTTTAGATATTACATATTCTGCAAAATGGAAATCTTTCTGGGAAGTATCAGCTATGCAGCTTATTAAGAGACCTTCAACATATCAATTAGAATACATAAATAGCCCCATTTTATGGATATTAAAAGATTATTTTCTCACCCACATTCCCATACATACTAACAGCTATTTATATACTATTATAATTAATTTTAGGAATTTTATATATAAACATCTCAAATACAAAGATTGTTTTTTCTTGTTGTTCCCTATACCATTCATACAAGAGACTTTTTTAACCTCAGATTCAAACAAGATTACCTTAATCAAAAATAAGGTGCTTAAATTCTGGTTTCAATTAACATCTGAATACAAGACCAAATCATTTGACTATATCTTACAGGAATATGGTTTTGATAATTCCACATGGCTAGATATACAATCTCTTTTAATATATTTAGATAATAAATTAGATTTAATACCATCTAACAATAAATTTGAGTCTAAGATCTTATTACAAATTTTTCAATCAATTTTACTGCATAAACATACGTATTCAGGAAATCTCTCCTTTATATACAGAGTATTGAGAGAAGAAACATTTTGTTGTCCACATACCTACTGGAATTACTATAATTCAATTAATAATCTCCCAGGTGAGCAAGACAAAGTTAATATACAACAATCAGCCGGGAGAACATAATTTTCATTGAAATGGAAAATATCTACTTGGAGATTTATGAACAGATCATTTTACACACCGCAATTAATGAATATAATTAACAAAAAAACAAAACAATTGTAATAGATGTAATTTTAATATAGACATCAACTGGGCTCATATGTTTTTGACTGTTCTGATTTAATCACATTCTGGAAGAATGTAAATGATTTATTACAAACACTTTTTTCAGATAACTTCCTATTAAACAAAGCTCTGGTTATATTTAATACACCCATTCTTCAGTGTGTTAGAAAAATAAAATACCCATTTTTTGGTCCATACTAGCAGTGGCTAGAAAGACAATAACAAAAAAATGGATTTTGAAATCTCCTCCTACTTTTCATGAGTTCACTAATATATTAAAAGAAGTTTGTCATTTTCAAATTAAAACCATTATTTCGAAAAAAACTAGAAGGACATATGAACATCATTTGTGGGTCAACTTACAGAATTTGTTGGGAAAATATGAATTTACTTCATAGGTAATAAACTTTTGTCCTTTTCATTGGTGAAGTATATCACAACATGATAAATTTATTATATTCTGAGCATGAATACTGGATGTCTTTATATATACTTTAGTTTTTATGATTTTGTTAATTTTATTCATATATCTGTATGGGATAAATGTATGTCATCCAATTTTTAGTTTTGTAGTATATATTCTCTTGTATAATTGTATGTGATTGCTTATAAATTTGTTATAATTAAATTTCAATAAAACTGTTTAAAAAAAAGTGATGGAGGTGGTTTTCCATCAGTCGGGCCAGTCTTGCTGTGACCTTTTTGCTTCTCCACTGAACAACAAATGTAGCAGCTTCTTTGCCCTAATCCTTCCAACAGGGGAATCATCGAGGGATGCTTTGCTCCATGATTGGCCCTCTGGTTTTCTCTATGCTTATCCACCAAAACCATTTATTCCCAAATGTCTACAGAAAGCTGCAAGGTTAAAGAGCAAAGTCATCCTCATTGCACCTTGCTGGCCTCAACAGGTTTGGTTTCTCTTCCTTTGGCCTCATCTGATTTACCACCTAGGATTCTGGATCTAATTTCAGACCTTATGTCTCAGCCAATAGTCATGGTTCACCCAGCTGACAGCGTGGTTTCTCCACTTCCATTAATAGCCAGACAAACTATGCTGTCATCTCCTGTCTTCCATATACTTTTGTCTTCCCATAAAACTTCAACTAGAAAAATCTACAAAAGGGAAGAAGTTTGCTTGTTGGGTGTATCAAAAAGTATTGATCACTTTTCAGCCCCTATGCAAAATGTATTAGAATATTTGGCAGAAATTTTTAATGAGAGCTAGCTCCTCTACCATTAAAGTTCTATTGGCAGCAATCTCTAACTTTCATGTAGGAGTTGACAGTTCTTCTCTAGCTTCTCCTAAGATATGCAAGGCACTTCTAAGAGGTGCTATTTTACTTAGACCACCTTATAAAGATCCTACTCCTCCATGGGATTTGAACCGTGTTCTGCAAGCATTAATCCATTCCCTGTTTGAACCAGCTGGGAAATGTTTTTTTAATTTTTTTACCTGGAACACCTTATTTCTAGTGGCTGTTACCTCTGCCAGGAGACCTTCAGAACTCCAAGCATTATCCTCTAAATCTCCTTACTTGGTTTTCCATAAGGATAGGGTGACATGAAGAACCAACCTACCCTCCTTCCTAAGGTGGTGTCAGAATTCAGTATCAGTCAATCTATTAACTTGCACATTTTCTTCCCAAAATTTGAAAAAGGTGACTGCATGTTACATTTACTAGACATTCATAGACAGCTGCATTTCTTCTTACACAGAATGAAAGACATTAGAAAACGTAATCATTCATATTTTTGTAGATAACAAATTGGGCACGTCTGTTACAAAAGTAACATTGGCAAGATGGATTATGAATTGCAAAGCCTTTGTCTATAATAAATCAGGCATTCCATTAACAAAACTTTGAAAGCTCACCATATAAGATCTGTGGGAACCTTGTCAGTATTTTTATCCAAGCATTCCATGGATGACATATGCACAGCTGCTACTTGGGCTAATTCTCATACTTATATTACTCTTTACAAATTGGATCTGGTCTCGAGGGGAAGAGCAGCCTTTGGTTCAACCCTGCCCAGGAATATCCTTCCATAGAGTCCACCTGAGGTTTCAGGTAGCTGGGAACTCTGTCCCAACTGTTGAGGAATTAATGAAAATTGACAACATCAGACAAAGAAGTTATGTACTCACCATAACATTCCATCTGTGTTGTCCATTTTCATTCTTCCTCATCTTCCCTCCCACCAACCCCTGACCTTTGTCATCCTAGACTTCTGGAAAAATGAAATGCTATCAAGACACCACTGTGTCTTCTATGGAGCTCCAGATACTGGTTTCCTTTGTTAGGAACATGACTCATATAGTTACTTTTTTATGTCTCATAGCAAACAAGATCTGAGATATGTTAGGGGCTGGTGCCTCATCAGTAAGGAGGAGCTCGAGAGTTTCAGTTGGCCATGAGCTATAGCATTGGCTGAGTCGGTTCAGAGGATTGGATCTGAACCCAGTGGTTGAAGAAGAATGAAAATGGACAACGCAGATGGAACATTATGGTAAGTACAAAACTTCTTTTTTTAGTTATTCAACTTTTATTTTAGAGCAGCCATGCCTTCTAATATCCCTGTGAGAAATGTGCTTCACATGCAGTTAATGAAAAAAATACCCTTACTGTCAAAAACTCTGTGTTACATGAGACCACATTACATGTCATTTAGTGGTGCTACCTCAATTAATCAAACATTATTTTTCATCCTTCTCTTTGTCTGGCTCTTGACTGGCATCACATCTAACCCCTACCTGTCACCTTGTGGAACGCGAGTTCACATTGTGGTTCTACTCAGCTTTTTTTGGATGGAGTCTAACTAGTCATCATTTATGTATAGCCACCAGGTGCTCACCAGTAAACACCATCCCCAGGCCTGGTTCTAGTTGTCAGTCCCATTATCCTTGTTCAGGAAGAGACCCTCAGATTCTTTAAATGAACTGTCACAGGGGAGCTGTGGATCACTGTAAGTCTGGCCCTTCTTCTCAAACTTGTTTAATAAGGGTGACCTTACTAGGAGCACAAAGGTTCAAAAAATATAGCTGTAAAGATCAAAAATGGTACACAAGACCGTCCACTATAGTACATTCACAATCCTAGAAAAGGACTAGTGTCCCTTGGCAGAAAATACCTCTTGATTTGTATTTTGGGGTATTGTTCCACATTTCAATTAATTTAAATTACTTTTAATTTACATTTAAGAGGGAGAGAAGGATGTGTTCTAATTAGACAAGGATTCCATATCCAAGCCTCCTCAGAAAAACATAATACTCTGAACTGGGAGAAGTGTAGATTCTGCAGTGGATATGGAACATTAGCTCAACCTTTTGTCCATGCAGATATGTTGGAGGGCTCATGAAAGGCTCCAGAATATCTTGTAGAAGTGTCACTTCATTGGCATCACACCCGGTCTTAGCTCTTTACCTTGTGGATAATAAACCTACACTGTGGAGACTGCCAGACATCATGAGTTACCCAGCCACTAGCTGTGAGATAGAGCTGATAACTGCCATTCAGACTTTGTATTTGATGAGAAAGAGACATATGTCTGATTGCTGACATTAAGTTTGATACATTCAACATGAACAATAGATTCCAGTAAGGGTGTGTATTCTGTCCTTCCACAGTTGGTGATTTTCATGGACAGAACATCAAGGTACAGACGTGTTCAGGAGAATGCCTAGTTTGGGGACTTGTGAGTGACATTTTTGCTGCTTTCAGATCATTTTGTCACATTCACCTCAAGTCCTTGTGATTAACAACTTGTACTGGAGTAGTTTGCTGCTGAGTACAGAGGCCAGGATGAACATCAGTACCTCCAAATTATGGGGTTCTAGTTCTGTCCCATAAAAGAGTGAATTGCCCTCTCCAGGTGAGGTGGGTGCGTATAACTAAAGCATAAAGTATCTTCAGTTTTTGTTCATAAGTGAAAGTACAGGGGATTAAGAGGCTGACCAGCAAATGTAAGCAGTGGTTGGTGGTGCTACTTAATAGTGATGGAAACGTGAGAGTTTAGTCATAGCCTGTTTACCAGTCAGTTGACATCCTCAACCTTGTCTGAGGTCATGAGATGGAGTAGTGACTATGAAGATGAGATCATATATACAAGTATCAGAAATGAGGTTCCTTTGTAGGGTAGTTTGGTTTAATTTCTATGGCAGAGTGATAATTTTGATATTCTGGAAGGATCTCAGGTACAGTCAGCACTAATCCTTGAGTTGTATGAGCACCTTGTGTACTTGTACCCAGGATGCTCCCACAGGAGGTATATAAGACACAGTCCACTGGGGGTTGCCCCAAGATACATCCAAAACATGTTGACAAGATTATACCTCTCCACTCAGTTGGAATGCCTGGGATCCTACATGATAAACTGGACGCCTTTGCTAGAGATGTAGAAGTCCGGTATACCCTGATTAGTTTGCCACTAGGACTCTCACCAGCACAAGTGGTTTGGAAAAGGAATGGATGGATGAACAGATGCTTATTTGCTTTTTAGAAAGTGACACATTCATGTTTATACTCAGAATGACCATAACTCATCACATCTTTGTCAGTTTCATTGGTTAACACACACACACACACACACACACACACACACACACACACACACACACACACACACACACACACACACACACTCATGCACACACATGCTCTCACGTGCATGTGCACATACCATAACTGTCAGATACGAGTTTTAGAGTATGTAGAGCTTAATTCAGTACTCTGTACAGCACTTGTCTGTCAGCAGTTGATGCCTATGGATGCATAGATTTCCTTCAGCTAAAATCTTCATCCTCAATTTACATCTAGCATAAAACAATAATGTTTAACTTCTTTTTTTCCCTGTACTGAGCACAGTATGCAAAAGCTAAATTAACAAAAGCAGCATACCCCCATTAAAATCAGGTATAAAGTAAAACATAGGGACAAAAACCTAATTCAGGGTACTTTCAAGTGCTGGAAAGATTCACTTAAAAGGTTGATGGTCTCACAGGTGTTGTAATGTCTGGCATTATTCATTGATTATGACTGCCCCTGTTTTGTCAAAATAAATAAGTGAATAAATAAATAAATAATCCAACTTTTTCTAAGGGTCATAGCAATATTTTAGTCCAATTTATAGACGTCCTTGAATGTCAGGAACAATTGTGAAGTATACCGCTTAGTCATAAATGTAAGTAACCTGCATATTGTACTTTCATACAATCTTGAAAAACACAACATGATATTGTTACATTAGATGCCCTACTTTGTGTGATAAAAGTATGCATAATGGTAGTATGAAAAAGGTTTACTGCCATAAGATAAAGAGTATGATGGACATATAAGGGTAAAATTACATCCGTCCGTGTGTTTCTTACTTTGAGTATTTATCAGAAACTGCTCTGTAGTATTTGTGAACATATAGCCCATGCTTACAACTCTTGTTAATGCCTGTACACACGTAGGTATTCATGGCAGGCACTTAGTTTCCATAGTGTCAGGCTAGTAACAGAAATATGTAAAAAAAAAAAAAAAATGGGGAAACACAAAATAGGCCTGCTTTTCATAACAAGACACAGTTTTTCATCATATGTGCTGTTAAATTAAATTAAATGTTGGGAGAGAATAAGTCATGGGGCTTCAAAAACACGACTTTGGCTGCAGAGTGGGCAATTGTAATTTGAATTGAAGCAGGAAATGTAGCGGATTTCTTTTCAGCTTCAATTCTTGTAAAATACAATCAATGAAACCCATTTGGATGAACTGCATTTTGTTTTGTATTATGCTGGCATTTGTTAATAAAGTCTAGGGATAACATTTAATTGTTAATATTTCAGTAAATATAACATGAATTGCTGTAAGACGATAACAATACATTTAAATAATTCGTTCAGGATAGGAGATCATCTTGATATCAAGATGCATTGTTATCCGTCAGCGCAACTTAAAATGATTACATGCTGAACAAACTACTTCAAAAAACTTACAAAAGCTTCCCAAGTCCCTCATGAAAAAGAGAAGATTCAGTCTGCAGCTACAGTATATGCTGTATAATGTCTGCCAGCTGCAAATTCCCCAAAAAGCTTCTTTAATCTGTTCTAAGTGATTCAAGTCACATTCTGCAACATATTTCTATAAATTCCGGTGAAACAATCTGTTGGAAATAAAATGCACTAAATTCACAAAATTATAAGTAACTTATAGTCTGTTACTCAAGCTTCAGATGCACTTGAAGAGTTCATGCATTGTAGATTATGAACAGATAAGCATCAGTGTCAATGGTTCCCAGCAAAGCAGGAAGCAGTGTACAAAGGTTGCATAATAATGAATGTTTCCCTTTATTTCCAGACCATGTAGAGCTGCAAGCGTCTATATTATGATATTGCATGCTCAGAAGAGCGAACGACACATAATTGACCCCATGTAAGTGAAAGCTTACAACGTCGAAACCTCAGAACAGCGATTTTTTTCCAAGGGAAAACAATCGCTGTTCCGAGAAAAAATAAAAATAAAACATTACAGAATGTGGGGGGCTTTGCCCCGCAAACTCCCCAATGTGGGGGGGGGTGCCCCCACAACGCCCTACTTAAATATACCAACTCTGAGATCGCACTACAGTGCCGAAAAGGCAAAGTAACGAAAGCGGCCAAATTAATTCTTTCCCAGGGAAAGAATTTGCTGAAAAGCCGCTCGCTATCTTGCCTTTTCATGCTTTTCAGTTCGACAAAGACACATTCAACAACCTGCGTCTGCTACAGCGTAATAGGGAGCCGAGCTGCAATAGGCAAAGGAGTTCTCTTTGCTCAATTCGAATACGGGCTCCCCATCATAGTCACAGCCTCTAAAAAAAACGTTTCCACTCTACAGTTCAATGAAAACAAAATCTGCCAATTCATTTTCATTTCTTCCCCTCAGGAACACGATTACACCACCCTTTCCAAAGCCAAATGGCTAACAGTCTCCTGCAAAATTGAGCTACTTCTAGGGTCTCTTGTTTTCAAACTATTTTAACCAGGTTCCTTCCCACCACCTGCAGCCAAACTCCGTAATAAAACCATCACCTACAATCTACACAACCTCTACTGATCAACTCCCTGTCTCCAGACACCCAAACCAGAGTGCACTGTACCAACCATTTTTTGGCCTTCTTGCACTTAAACAATGGGAATCCCTCCCTCCTCACCAAAAATAAGTCTCCCTTTTTCGCCATCCTATGTTCAGAGGTCAGCTGAAAACACATCTCTATCAAAAATCCAATTGCAAGTGCTTTTCCACTGGACACATAACCTAACTCCCTCCTCACCAGCATCACTTCTGCTTTGACCCTCTGTTTTCACCTGCTGCTACCCTTTCATATTTACTACTATAATTAATTCATATTTCTTTTCTACTGTGTTAATACTATTCACATAGTTTCAACTGTCAATGGAATTCTCTACTTTCTGTATTTATTCCAAGTTTGTGAATTTGTTCTGTTTTATTTTTCTGTGAAGTTCTTCACCCAGGCTATGCTTGCAACTGGTCTGTTGCAATCAGTGTGCTTCCCCAGTAAACAAACTAACTAAGTAAATAAATGATGGAAGGAGAAGGTGCACTTTTTGCCTTTTTATTAAGCCAGAGTTAATTTAAATGTCTAAAGTTAAACTGATGTGTTGATTGATGCTAGCACAGCTTTAGACAGAAGAATGTCCACATGATGTTCTGTCCTGTGACAGGAAGATCACACTGATGTTCACATAAAATTGCCCTTTCCAAATCCAGACCACTGACTATGACCTCACTGCTGAAAACTTATTGTGCTGAAGATACAGCTGAAAAAAATGAAGTGCAATTTGATCCTTCAAATTTCCCATCAGTGCAAGTGGTATGCAACTGCATGTAGCCATTGTATAATACCTGGCTGCCTTTCAAAAATTAGCTTCTCTGTTATGTCCTCAATTAATGATGGGATAGGATCCAACTCCCCAGTGACCATGAACTGGGTAAAAAGGAATCAACTCATTAATCCATTAATTAATGCTACATGTTAGTTGCATCAGCTAAAGTTTTAAAATCTTTATAATGTATAGAAGTAAAGTGAAGATCCTCAGTGATAGCATAAGGGTGAATGTTATTGTATACATCATGGTGAAGTAGGAAACATTTGCAGATGCTGAAGGTAATAGTGCAAATACTGACTCATAAATAAACTGTCACTATAATTATGTAAAGCAAAAATACATCTAAATCACTAATACTGGACCCTATTTTGCATTCATCAGCAAGCTTAGATACGAGTGCTTTACATGTACCATCCAGAATAGCCTCACATGTTAACCAAGACAAACACTAATCTGTGACAGCCATCTTATCAACAGACATCACTCTTCTAATTTTCACAGTGTGTACCTGATTGTTATCATAGGATCATAGCATCATAGGAGGTTACTAGGCTAATGGCCCTGGGACACTTATAAGCCTAGCCAAGAGTTTATCCCGAAAAAAGAAACCTCAGTCAGCACCTGTTGCCCCTGTCCATGAGGGACACAGGTGGAACTCCTGAGACAAATTTTTGGTTTCTCATCCACTAATCAAGATTGCGCTTGAAGAGGGTCAGCGATGTACTCTGTTTGACATGTATTTGAAGTCTATTCCAGAGACAGGCAGCCTCTGGGAGACAAACCTGTCTCTCCAGTAGATTTTGTTGATGTCACGTATTAGATTCAGGTCTTTTGAGTGGGTAATGCATGAGGACTTAGACTTACGGATATAGAGCATCTCTAACAGGGCAGGGTCTGAGATTGCCTTGTAGGCAAAACACAGATCACCTCTGAGCAATCTGTACGATACAGAGTAGAGTGATAGTGATTTGAGCCTGTCTGCATACAAGTGTTGGGGGCCATGGATTCTCTTTATGAGGTATTTCTGTGGCCTTTCCAGCTGGTACAGGTCTATGGAGAGGTAGATACCAAACGGGGCATTAAACTCAATTATTGGCCTGATGAGGAAAGAGTACAGAGAGGTAATAACCTCCTTTTTTCTGGATGCAATCCCTTTACTTATGAGATGAAGCAAGTAAAAGGCTTTGCTAACCACTGCCACTACATGAATGCGAGATTGTTGCCAATCTGTGTACCCAGGTTGTGTACTTAGGGGGTTGCCGTTGATGTGGTAATCAGTAGTGGATGTGTTTTTGTCGAATGGTATGCTAATACATTTTTTTGTGTTTAACTTAAGGCCATGACTTTGCAACTAGTCATTTGTTGCTGTGAGACCCTCTTGCAGAATGTTAACATCATTTGGGGAGTCAATGACAGCACTCAACTTACAGTCATCCGCAAACCTGGTCAGCGACAGGCCTTTTGTATTTGCCTGGACCTCTGAGTAGATGCTAAACAGTATTCAAGTTTCTAATGAATATAAGTTCAGCATTTCTAGAAGCTCTTCATATTCCTTTCTCTCTATCTTTCTGAAGATCATTATGGTTTTCCCTGGATGTTTTCTATATGGTTCATACCATTCACTTTCTAGAACTCCCAGAACTACATGCAGTATTGTAGACATGGTCTCAATAACATTCATCAGAATGAGAGAAAAATCTTCCTATAGATTGAGTTTGTACCTGTGGAATGCAATCAGTGCATTATATATCTAACACATTTATGCAGGGAGGCACACCCTCCGTTATTAAAATATACCAGCTCCGAGATCGCACTACAGTGAGGAAAAGGGAATATTCCCATTCCAGGCTGTATGGAGATCTCCGTTTAGATGTTTGAAGTTTTAAAACTTTGATCATATGGTTTCGGCTATATGAGATTAGAAGTTCTGAAACTTCGATCACTTAAATGGGACCTGTATATATATATATATATATATATATATATATATATATATATATATATATATATATATATTATATATATATATATTTATATATATATATATTTATATATATATATATATATATATATGTGTGTGTGTATATATATATATATATATATGTATATATATATGTATATATATATATATATATATATATATATATATGTATATATATATATATATATATATATATATATATATATATATATATATATTTATACTGAAACATGGACCATGTAGGAACCTGTACGATGAAATGATAAAACTGCAATATGATGTTTCATTGTAATCAAGGTTTGAGAGACCTGGTTGCAAATGTGCAGAAACATAGTAGCATCATCAGAAAAGACTGCTAAGATGTGAATTTATTGAAGTGTGATATAGGTAGCATGTTGAGTAGCAAGGATGGTTCTATTATTTCATCCTTTTATTGTGAGTTTATCTATAATTTGGCAGGCATGCAATTCGCCTTTGCCTTTCCGAGTAGCTACCTTGCATTTTCCACATAGCTCTAAAATTTGTAAAACTGAGGAACCTCATTTAATAGCAATGTCATTAGTTGTTATGTCTGATCCTGTGAGTTCAGTTTCAATAGCCATGGGAAGGGGACAGTAAGTCATGGACCTGAAGACTAGACAGACTGATTACAAGTAGGCTTCCCAAATTCACATGTTGCACCTAAGGAGCTCTTTCTGTATCTGAAACATTTCCAGGTTTGACAGATAATGGAGTAACTGAGATGGTGTGATGGCGGGTACAGATATCGAAGTTGGCAGACTTTAAATATACTTTAGTGCAATCCAGAATAATAATCCTGGTGATGAGAACCTAAAGCCAAGTGTTTGAATAGATACTTAAAATATTGTTCACAGAAGCAATCTTGAAAATGCAAAAAATGCATCCAGTTGGTTTGAAAGTGTAGTATTCCTCTGAGCATGGATAGTCAGGAATACTATGCCTATGCTAAGCACTTGCCCATTTTTCAGAACACTCTGGATTTGTAAAGTTGAGTCTTGTGAGAAAAAAGTGAAAAATACTCCTTATTACCTTGTACTGCATAAAAATGAATAAATGAAAATAAAATAATTGAAAAATTTTACTGTTATGAAACAATAGAAACTTGTTTTTCTGTATCCTGCTCTTAATTTTGAAATAAAGTGAAAACATGTCCTTTATATTGCTTGAGGGTGTTGACTTATCTATAAAATCTCATATTGCAGTACAAAATGTTCCACTTTTAGCAGGAGATGTACTGGTAGGATTTGACAATCATATGTTCATGAGCTGAAAAAAAAAAAAAAAAAAAAAAAATATATATATATATATATATATATATATATATATATATATATATATATATATATATATATATATATATATATAAATGTGTGTGTGTGTGCATATATCACTGAAACTCAGTTGCCTGCACACAGTTCACTGAAAGCTCACTTCACTGAAAACTCATTTGACTGAAACTCATTTCATTGAAAGTTATATATGGCCTTTTCTCTACTGTAGTGCGATCCTGGAGTTAGTGTATAAAGAAAGGGGATTGTGGAGGACACAGCCCCTCACATTGGGGGGTGTGGGGGTGTAGCCCCCTCATAGTTTGGTTATATATTGTCTTCTGGAAAGAGTTATTCGTTGAACTTGTAAGTAAACATGTCTATGCTTTAAAACATTTAAAACAGATGGGGGGGGCTATGCCCCCCTCACACCCCACAATGTGGAGGGCTGTGCCCCCCACACCCCTGCTTACTTTATATACTTATTCCAGGATCATACTATAGTGGGGAAAAGGCCATATATAACTTTCAATGAAATGAGTTTCAGTCAAATGAGTTTTCAGTGAAATGATGAAGTAGACCATATATATATATATATATATATATATATATATATATATATATATATATATACCGTGAGCATGGTAAATCACTTAGCAGTCAAGATCATGCCTGGCAGTAGTGTTTATAGTAGTGAGGTTCAGGTTTGCAGCACTGCAGAGGCCTAACATGAATAACTCTAGAGGTGTAACAGAGCACTAACTGCAGAGTTGCTGTCCTGCATAGACTGCTGGGTATACAGTTAACATATCCAAGTCACATGCAGTAGTATTCTTATTTTGTCTGCATTTGTCAGCCTCCATTACTGCTGATCATCTGTCTGCCACCTCACCTATCGTAGAATATCATCCAGGCAGCCACCAAGGGACTTTCCTCTTTTTAAACAATCACTGTCCTTTGTGTTTGTGTGTGTGTGTGTGTGTGTGTGTGTGTGTGTGTGTGTGTGTGTGTGTGTGTGTGTGTGTGTGTGTGTGTTTGTGTGTGATGTAAGCAGTTAGGAAGGTCATGTAGTTGGTCCAGCGATGGGCTGGTATCCTCTTCATTAAGTGATGTAGCCCTTCAGACATCCTCCATTTTTCTCAAACAGTTGCTTCCTTGGTATGCGTTAGAGCTTCATTGACAGATGACATGTCATGTGATATATCCTCCATCTTCCATAGTGAGCAGACAACACCACATTACTTGTTTCCCTCCCTTGTTGGCTCCGCCCCAAAGCTGGGTTGTCTGGATCATAGTCACGTCTCGCAGTTCTATCCTTGCAAGCCTCACAACCATAGCAGTTCACTTCTAATAATTAACTTGCATTAGTGGACACTGAAAACATCCTGAATTATACATGCTACTAAATCCTAGTAGGAGAAGAAAATGTTCTGTAAGGTAAAGGGAAACAGAGAGCGACAGAGAGCAATGGTTTAATGACAGACATCATGATTCGAATGATTGAATCTGTCAGCATAAAATATTACAGCAAATTTAAATTACTGGATCTGATAATTGTTCTAATTAAAAATGATCATCTATTGCCCTCCACCTAAAAATGAAATAATGAGACAGCAGGATTCCAAAACTGCACTTACATGAGTTTATATCAGTGTTAGTCTTGGTTATATATAAATACACAACTGTGATATACAGTTGTATGTGAAAATATGTGTACTCATATATATATATATATATGTATATATATATATATATATATATATATATATATATATATATATGCACACACACACACACACACACACACACACACACACACACACAAAGGAGCAGTACTAACAAATGTTGAACTATTTATCTGATCTATGTATTTTGTCTGATTGATTAAGGTTAGTCATGAACTGTCCACTTTTACATGTGCGCCTTATTTTAGTCATATTTATGAAACACAGAGAAACTAAGTGGCTTGCTTAGAAGAACACATTACATAAGCAGAGCATTGACGGAATTTCAAACCCTTTTGCTACATTTGCAGGCTATGACCTTAATCATTATAATGTTTTTTTATAGTACGTACAGTGCCTTAATGCAGAACTTTTGAATGATGTGTTATGTTTAGTTGAAGTTTTTATGCAGCAATAAAATGTTTTTTACAGATCTGTTAACCTAATTCAGTGCAAACATCAGTGAAAAAAGTAAGATTATATTAAGAAATTCAATGTATATTATACTTGGTAGGCAATAAGTACAGGGAGATCGTTTGAGCAACCATTTGCATTTTAAATGTTGCAGAACAGACCACACACAGTTGGGCCAAATGTACAAATCATTGCCTGGATGCCACCACATTAAAAACAAATTAAACTTGTTTTAAATAAAGCATGCCATTGCTACAGTTTTTTTTTTTTTTTTTGCTACAGTCTAGAATGTTTCTGTCTTTGGTTCAGTACTAGAATTTAAAGTACAGACTCAGACAGTACAAACTCTTAAATGCAGATGCCAGAGGTGTGATGCAGCTTGAAGTTAATTATTAAATTAGCAGGAATCTCACAGCCCAAGCAATAACTAATGAAGTAACCCACTTGTGGAAATGCTGTGGCTGTGATGGAGAGAGCGTCACAGTGAATGCAGTTAGGGAGTACACAAACACCAGCAGTGAGCACAGGGCATGCACGTGAGTTTGCATATGCACTCCATCATAATCCCATGAGAATGACTGAAAGCCACAATAAATGACTCCTACCAATGGAATGAGATTATGAGAAAGTCAGAAAGGGGGAACAGCAAGTAGAGGCATATACACATGTACATATGGAAAATTGGTGAAGGGGAGAAGGGTATATTTTTTGTCGGACAGGTACCCACTTTTTTAAGAAGGGGGACGGATGTAAGGGGAAGGCAAGGGATGGAAAAAGGCAGATGCATTGGAAGCAGGGGCAGACAAAGAAACAATCAAACAAAGAAATGTAAAATACAGACAAAGACCAAAGGGGAGGTGTTGACAAGAGGGGGATTTGACAATGCATATACAGACAGACACAGGTAAGATTAGTGGTAATGGGGAGGAATATGGGATGGAGGTGACACACGAGGAAGGAGAACACTAGGATGGGTAGCCTGCTTCTGACACTGCACTAGACCCAAGAAGAGGTTGTTTTGATGGCAGTGAAGGACAGTGTCCCAAATCTGTGAGCCACACAAACACCCTCTGAAGGCAGCCTATGTGGGCTAGAAACCACTCCATGTACTTCTCCATCAGCTGTTCCAACTGCCACAGGGTGATATAAATTGTGACTACATGGCAGAATCACTGAGGGAACTCTATCTAGCACTACCCTCCAGTGAGCATCCAACAGATGCTACCGTGGCTATATCCTGGTCACTCATGACAGCAGGGTCTCTGTCACTTAATGGAAAGGTAGGTCTGGAAGCACATGGTATGCATTTGTGAGAAAGATGGGGTGAGTTGGGAGGCAAGGATCAATGCCATGCCACAGGTACAATTGTGGCAATACTGCTGACTAGGTATGTAAACAGAAATTTCCCTACTCAGTGTGTGCATACAGGAGTGCAGTGGCAGTATAGCCATGGCCACATGCTGAACACTCATGCATCTACCTACTTAACTGAATAAACTACTTGAAACCTCCAGCAAGGCATCTTTATTCCTCCCACAAGGAGGGTATTAGAGAGAGAGATTCCTAGATTAGTGAGCTAAAGAGATTTATCTGGGCTAATCCTTTGTGCTCTCTTTCTTGTTAGTTTTGTCACCCTCTTGGCCACAGGTACTAGACTTGACTCAAACCTTCTGGATTGCCTTTGTTTACTATATGTAAACCTGTGACATAGGTGTGTCACAGGTTACTACACTTGTTATAACCCTCAGTACTTCTATACTTTTCTGATTAGCTAAACTAATCAATTACATAATAGTAATTATATTCACCCTCTGCACCTGGAAAGATATTCCATTATTCTCCAATATAAGTGCACATTATGTGACATTTCATTTTGAGCTGAAAAGCAAAAAAGAAATACACCACACATCAATTAAATATCCTGCAAGGGCACATTTAACTGCAAAGGAAATAACAGGACAGTGACTGACCCTGCATATGTCCAATAAATCATGAGAAGTCTCTCTCTCTCTGACCTCTTCTTTCCATTGTCTCAGAATGTCAGTAAGGCACCACCTCAATTCTGAAGTGGTGCTGATATTGCTTGCCAGAGAGGCTTATACCAGTAGCAAAACTCATTACCCTGACAAGACTGCGTGGCATCTACTTTGTTGTGGGGCCCTCTTAAGAGTTTCCTAGCATGCATTCCCAGTGTTGTCTGTACATTAAATACAGAAAGATCTTACTCTCCTTACTGTGTCATATACATGCCTGCCACCTTCAGTGCCCTGGGATACCCTGGCCATTCATTAGGCCACTATCCAGAGAAACACAATGACCCTCTCATGGACATGCACATGGGTGCTGTCAGTAGATAATGAGGATCAACATGGAAGCTAGTTAGTGTGACCAGTTACAGTGCCAGTGTTGCATAGTGTCAAAATACATTAAGTGATATGATGGCGTTAGGATGTGAATAGCCAAATGGAAAGAGTCTACAACCATCACTGTCTACATACATCACTAGTTTGGCTCATTACAATCTCAACAGCCCACAATGCTACTGCAGTTTCCCAAATTACCCACTGGGGGCTCATTGACCCACCCACTCTTGCTCATTGGTTTATCAGGTACTCATGTGCACGCAAGAAAATGACTGAGCCTCTTAAATTGCTATAGGTTTCAATGATTCAGTGAAATATTTAACAAACTCGGGACCAACACAGGCCATTTAAGGGTTTGCCTTATTAGAGTCTCTGTTGCATAAGTTACCTTTTTTAAACCAAGAGTAAAATAGTACCTTAAATTACATAAATTCTTCTGCAGATCTAATAATATACCTAGGTAAATAATTCTATATCATTACAGCTCCTGAGTGAAGGAAGGAGCCTTTTAACTTTGATCTTACAGTTGGAAACTTAATCAGTAAATTATTATTTCTGGTATCAATTTTATGATCTAAATTATATGTCCAGCATAGCAACCTTAGTACAATTCCTCAAACATTTATAAATCAAAGTCAAATTGTCTCTCAAGAACCTTTATGCAATTGAATATAAAGATAAATACTTAACTCTCTCATTATAAGACAAATATTTACAACAAGATAATTGATTCATAAAAGTTTTCAGAATACATTCCAGCATCTTTAACTGTGAGATGCTTAGTACACAAAATGGCCCACCATATTCACTAGTAGGTTGTATGCTGGTTATGTATATTTTAACCAGCACACATCTATCTCTGTTACAGAAGCAGCAAAGTTTGTTCTTGATGTGACTGTAACATTTTCTAATCATGATTCCAAATCATTTACCACATGTGAAGATGTACAGCCCTGATTATCCAAAGCATAAGGGTAAAAATTATTTCCAATTCCAAAATGCAAACCTGTGCATTTATTGTTAAAACCCATACCTTTCGATAATACCTATCCATATAATTCATCCAAATATTTTTGAAATTGACGTTGATCATTTATGTTTGTAATTGACCTTCCAGTGTTAATATCATCAACAAATTTAATCAGCCACACCATGTCTGAAGTTGGACAATCAGACGTTACCAACCCAAAAAAAGTAATGGTCCTAGCATGGATCCCTGTGAGCATGGATCCCTGTGGAATACCTTTAGTGATTTATAATTTCAATATTTATTTATTTATTTATTTATTTATTTATTTATTTGCAGTTGGTTTACCAGGATAGTCCATTGGGTCAAGAGAACCCGTTTTCAATGGAGTCCTGGGGAGAAAAGCTCCACAAAGCAATACAAGTACATACAAACAGTGTCATGATAATACAATATTACAGGATATAAAACATATGAGTTGAGTCTTTAGGAAACAGCAAACAATACTCAAAATATTTAAAAAATAAATATAAACTTGAACTTAGGAGTTCAAACAATACTATTCAGAGAGGAGTGATGTTGCTTTACACATTCATAGTGGTTAATTTGAGGAACAGCTTATAAGGTAAAATCAGATAACATGAGTGTGAAAGGAAGATGTGAATATCATATTTTATGTGGGGTGGGAGCAGGAGCATTCCCCTTTGGCCTTTTATGAGGGTGGGAGCAAGAGCATTCCCACTGGGACCTTAGATGCATATGAAGGGATTTTTTAAACATGTTATGATTGAGAGTAGTGCGAATCGATGGTGGGAGTGAGTTCCAGAGGCGAGCTAGGTTAAAGGATAGTAAGTTTTTGCCAGGTGGACGAGTTGGTTTGTGTACTTCTAACAGGTTTTGATTGTTAGACCTTAAAGCCCTATTGGGTAGGTGCATCCGGAAGGCGGAGGACAGGGAGGGACAGAGAGACGGGTTGAGTATGAGCTTGTGGGCTAGAGTTAACTGAGTGTAGTTGAGTTGATTAGGCAACTCAAGCCAGTTTAGTTTTTGTAGAGAGGTGCAGTGGTGGGTGGAGGACCTGTGGCCATTTGCGAATTTAGCGATTTTGTTATAGCATGAAGAAAGTTGTTTTTTTAGAGAGGACTGAAGATTGGTTAGCAGAGGAGCTCCATAGAGAAGGGAGGGGATAAGAAAGGAAGAGGAGAGAGAGCTTTTAGAGGAACGTGTAAGGAATTGATTTTGACGATAGAGCATGCCTAGTTTTTGATGGGTTTTTTTGATATTTAGTTGTAGATGGGAGTTGAAGTTAAACTGGTTATCAATTTGGACACCAAGTAGCTTGGTTTCAGACACCAGTTCCAAGGATGAGTTATTTTTGCTAGTAATGGAGAATGTATTCGCATCGAAAGGGGTAGTTTTTGAGGGGGTAAATACCATTAGTTTTGTTTTGGAGGCATTGAGAGCTAGGTGGTTTATTTTCATCCAGTGTTCAGTAATTGAAAAAGCTTCTTGTGTAAGCTTTTGGAGCATGGAGGGAGATGTATCAGAGCAGATAATGGTGGAATCATCTGCATATTGGATGATGTTGGAGAAAGGAATGGATTTGTGGAAGTCATTTATAAATATGTTGAAAAGAAGGGGACCTAGAATGGAGCCTTGGGGAACTCCGGTAGGGGTACTAAGAAAGGAGGAAGTGGCTTTTTCCATTTTACAGCTTGGAATCTGTTTGATAAATAGCTAGAGAACCAGTTTACGGATGAGGGAGAGAGGTGAAGTTGTGAAAGTTTAGTTAAGAGTAGGTTGTGTGAGATAGTATCGAAGGCTTTAGAGAGGTCAAGTAGTAGGGTGGAGACAATTTGGCCAGAGTCACGTGCTTTATTAACAGTCTCAAGATAGGAGAGTAGGGCTGTCATAGTGCTATGATTTGGTCTGAACCCGTGTTGAGTAGGGGTTAGAAGGTTGTTATCTAAGAGATGTGGTAAGAGTTGGAGTTGGACACACTTTTCAAGGAGTTTAGAAATGGGGGACAGGATAGCAATGGGACGGAAATTGTTGACGTTACAGTTTTTTCCTCCTTTATGCAGAGGAATGATGAAGGCCTGTTTCAGAGTTGGGGCACTGTACATTCATGGATGGAGCGGTTAATTAGAATGCTTATAGGATAGGCAATTGCTTCAGCAGCTATACTTAGGAAGTAAGAGGGAATGTTATCAGGTGCATTTGTACATGGCTTCAATTTCTGTATGAGTTTCTTTATAGTAGAAGTGGGTATTGGTTTTAGTGAAAATAGAGCTGAGTGTGGAGAAAGAGAGTTGGAGGTAGGTAAGGATGATGAAGAAGTTGGGGTAGGAGAAGAATTGGAGGATTGATTGTGAGTAGATGGTAAGGAGGGAGGAGTGATAGTGAAAGGAGTAGAGTTTGGAGGAGAGGGTGGGTTGAGTTTGATGGTGAGGTGGGACTAAGGAAGGAGGAAGTCAGCTTGCTAATAGATTCAATGAAGAAGGAGTTGAATTGAGTAGCTAAGTCTAAATCAGGGACATTTGGGTCTGGGGTAGGGGTGTGTGGTTTACTGGGATTGAGGAGGGTAGAAATTCCTTTCCAAAACTTTTGAGGATTAGTTTTATTATTGTTTTGGAGCGTAAAAAAGTATTTTTGTCTATCAGAGATAATAAACTTCTTTACTTTATTTCGAAGTGTTTTGTACTCAATATGGTGTTCAGGTGTTTTGTTTTTCTGATATAGTCCCCAGGCTTTGTCTCTGAGGCGCATGGTAGATAGTGTGTTTTTAGTAAGCCAGGGGGCAGAGTTAGCAACTTCTAATTCTCACTCTACATTTTCTATTTCACAATCGTTTTTCCACCCATCTGTTTATGTGTCAATACAAACTTTCCTTAGAATATCAAAAAAGAACAGGATCAAAGGCCTTAGCAAAATCCAAATGTATTGCATCTACTGCTAGGCCATCATCTAAGGAACTTATAACATTATCATAAAAAATAATAAATTAGATATGCTAGATCTATCTGTGAAAAATCCATGCTGATATATGAATATATAGTTAAATTGTGAGATGAGATAAATGTGTCATTCATGAGCATTTGGCTGAAATAGGCCCATTGGCATAATGTCCACACTAAGAACATCAGAATTGCATGATAAAAGCAGTTGAGAACATCGCAAGCCTCATTGTGGTATAGAAGATTGCAGATTAGCTTATTTTAGAGCTGCCATCCTCAAGGGAAACCTTAATTATTACAATCAGGATGAGCTTAAAGAGAGTTAAATACATTTGAAATGATATTTCCACATTTGCTGTACTACCAATGCTTTATGTTGTTTGAGGAAATAATAGTGTAAGGGGGTAAGTTAATAGGTGTAAATGACAACAATAGTGCATACTGTGTGCAGACTGTGTATAGGGGTGGAGTGCACTGTCATGGCAGGAAAAGTGGAGGGGATGTGATGTAGCAGGTACACAAAAACAGTTCTGATGTCTGTATCCTTGTATGCAAGTAACATAGTGTCAAATTTAGGCCGCGGGCTCTGTAGATCTCACACAATGGTTATATTCAAGTATTGGGAGTTTTTCTGCTTGCTGAATATTAACTCACATCTATAGTGATATATGCTGTGATGCCTTATACAGGAGGATTATCTCTGTCAAGTGTGTCATATTTTGTGTGAGTCATAAGTAATACATGTCTGTCTGCTGAACATACTGAAGTGATACTTGGTGTGTGTGTGTGTGTGTGTGTGTGTGTGTGTGTGTGTGTGTGTGTGTGTGTGTGTGTGTGTCAGTCTATGACAGCCAACAAACACAGTCCAAAGGCATGCATTGAATGGATTTGTTTTTACATTCCTTTGTGTTAGTGTTTTAATGGTGTGTCCATATACCTTTTCCAATCATCACATCTTATATTGCATATGTGGGAGAAGTGTTTGCAGTAGTATTGAATGGTGGGGGCAGTGAGCTTATGCTAACATTAAGTTCACTTAAACACAAGTGTCTTGCCTGCTTCAAGTATCACTGCAAAGGGAAGTTGTCCTACGATCTGTAACACTTTTGGCCATCCCATCCTATATCTACACTAAAATCTACACTAGGGCATTTCATGTCACGTCTTTTGTTGTGGGGTGGGGTTGGATGGTTTCTACACATGTCCATGTACAGGGAAGTATGTGGACATCAGTAATGGATAGCTTTAACTTCTTGCAGTATGTCCTGTTGTAGGTCCAAGTCTACCTGTGGGCTGCACACTCATGCCCTCTGGGGTTCTGGACCATTTCAATGTGTTTTGAAACTGGATACACTGTACTTCAGAAGTGGGAAGGTTGTTTAACAGTGGAATTCAGATCTTGTAATGGGCCTATGGCACTTCCACATTCATGGGGAGTAACAAGATGCATATTACCACACCTTTAATCCTCCAAAGTGTAAATAGAAGCAGTACATTTGCCTCTATAGGCTATCAATGGAGGGGTGACATGAGCTGTCCCACATATAGTCATGTGTGTGCAAGGTTTCCTCCTCAGGGTAATGTGACCCTCATGCCCCATGTTAATGTAACACCAAAAAAAACACCGCACATAGCACTACAACATGGGTAGCTGCTGTACATGGGGGTAGTCCTCAACCACTTTTGTAATGGAACAGGGCTGTTGTTAACACTAGGCAGTTTTATGTATTGCTGTATTGGGGTATGTTGTTTATGACCTGGCTACACCTTACATGCATATGTCTTTCCAGGTGCAGGTTGTCATGCTCGAGGGTAATAAGCACCATAAGAGAAAGTTCTCCCAGGCAGACAATGACATCCTGCTGAAGGCCCTACATAAGCCTGGTTGGCAGATGCTCTAGCATGACAGATTTGACTGGGCCTTCCACGCTCATGTCTGTCACAACTTTATTGAAGACATTAGTGCTGTTGCTGTACAAAATCAGACCTATGTCTAGGTCTGAAAAAGGGTCACTAACATGTTTTCACAGGGTTGCATCAAGGCAACCTGCCTGGCATAGGAGTAGAGGCCACAGGTTGAGGTCCGCTGACAAGTCAACATTGACAAACATGAAGAAGCTCATGGCATCTATATTTGGGAGTCTGAAAAGTCCAGAAATTCTCAGTGGAGTGCTGGAAGTCAGTATCCCCTTAATTTTCCATTGTGGATGCCCCAGGTGGGTATGTCTGAACATGTAGTACTATCCACAGTACTTGCTCAATTCAGAGTCATAGAACTTACAAGCATGTCTTCTTTATTTTACAGGAATGTTGGCACCACAGGTGCAAAGGCTGTTTGTTCAAGGTATGTCATATTTCATTTTTCCATAGTACTCTGTAATGCAGAAGTAGCCTCACTGGGATGTAGGCGTTAGTGAAAGATTCGTCCTTAGATGGGGCAATTTTTGGTGTTCTCACAGGTGCTGTGTTATCTGGTTTCTCCACTGTGGATATAGGCCTGTGTGATGTCAGGAAATTATCTGGTCCTGATGACGATGATGATGGTGATGATGATGATGAGGGCTGCCAATCCTGGCACAATCAGGGATCATTGTATCAGAGATAGACTCAGACAATCTGATGGTCACATCTCCACTCCCTTCCACAGCTACAGCTTCTGTGTCTATGCAACCCACCCCATGGACCCAGGCTGGCATCCAGGGACAGGAAGAGTCTGACACATCAGTGCAGGGACTTGACTTATCTCCAGAGGTAGAGTTATTCTTGGTTACAGCCAAATCTATTGAGTGAGACAATGATCTCAGGGGCTAGCATGCCATTGGCTGAACACACTATGAGTACCCCGCCATGAGCTGTGTGTCTCCATGGCCACTGCTCAGAGTTTGTGCAGGGCCATAATACCAGGGCAGTCAGAGGCCAATATAGCAAGTTAGAGCAGTATGTCCTCTGCAAGCAGACTTGTGTGAGTGCCTGGGACTGATGTGGACCATTATGGATGTCAATGTAATGATTCTGTATGCTGCAAGTTTCCCTATGCAGTCATCCATCATAGCCACCTTTCTTCCCCCATGGCTGGTCCACCTCCACCTGTGATGGCAAAGCCCATTGTGGGAGGGGAAAGACACAATCTCAGACCTCTAATACTACTACATTAACTCCACCATCCGGTGTTGATGGCACTGCTGGGTTTTGTGGACACAGCAGTAGATGACGGGTTCATACAAAGATCACCCATATTTTGCCATTTGCATTCACAGAGCACTCCATCATCTGTGCATGCTGTGGATTGTGCCTGTGATTTTTCAAGGAGAGGGCATGCTATGGACAATGACATGTGTGGTCAGAGCGTACCTGTCCTCTGGGTGCCCCAGACCTAGCACCAGATCAGGTCAAAGTGTTTTACACACACACACACACACACACACACACACACACACACACACACACACACACACACACACACACGCACACACACACACACACATATACACACGCATACACACACACACACACACACACACACACACACACACACACACACACACACACACACACACACACACATGCACACACATCTGTGCCACCTACCACTGTTCCCACTCACAATGCAAACATCATCCCCCTCCTGGTCAGTCTGCTCTACTATCCTCAATTGCTCACCCATGTGGTCACAGTAGCCTTCACACCTGCGCATATAATGACAAGTGTGCCCTAACCTCAGTACTCCATTAACAGATGCACAGTGTGGCCAGTCTATGTATGGAATAGCACAGCCTGGTTGTAGTACTATCTGCATCACTTTACTATTGTTTGCTATACTTATTCTGGCCCATAGGTCTGAACCAAATACAGTCTCTCAGACATTGCTATGGCATACTTTGCCTCCCTCTGTCTTGCATAGTTGCCTCCTGCAGGCAGCTCCTCCACAGGCTCCTTACCATGGACATTCTCCACTGTTGACTTGAGGACATCCTCCTGCTGTAACTGTTTGCTTATCACCATGTTGCATAACGTTGCACACACTGCAAATATTTTACTGCATGTTCCAGATTATACTGCAGTGCACTACCAAAAACACCTAAATGTGGAAGTGGGCCTTTAGTCATCCAAATACAAGCTTGAGAATAACTCAGATCTGTGACAGGACAGTGTTGTATAATTCTCTGCAATTGGTTTCATTAGCCATGCGTCTAGGGCATATCCAGCATTGCCAATAAGATAGTCATGTGGAAAATCACCTCACACATACCACTGGTATAAGTCACATGTATTTAGTCATGGTCTTTGCCTGGGCTGCCTGATAACACATTGCAATTTATGCCCTTTGCATTGCAGACCACCTAGCAGATAATGCAGTTGGACCAAACTTATGGTTGATGTACCATTGTCCTTCTTCCCTAGGTGGAACTTATTGCATTGTGGGTGCAGTTTATGGCTTGCACTATCTCAGGTAAACAGGCATTGTCATAAAATGTCACATGTCATTACCCATCTCCTCTATGGTGCATGGTAACCAGATATGCTCTGGCACATGCTGCAGCATGGTTTTATGCAACTGTTTTAGTACCCTTGAGGCAAATGCCTGAGATATTCCCACAATGCCCCACTGGTTGCTGAAAAGTCCCTGTAGCTAGTATTTTGTAATGCCATACGTATCCTGGTGTTCACAGGGATGGATACTCCATGCATCTCAAGAGCCTGCTTATGAGGGTGACGCATCTTGCCCAGCTCCTGCATGATGCCTTTCTTCACATACTAATGGTCCAGTATTTTTGTGTTATGCAGGGCATTTTATGTTAAGTATAAGTGAATGACTCTGGTGCCAAGGCCACCAACATGCACCTCTGTGACTATCATTAGTGAAAACAGCCTCATACTTGTACGTATCCACTAATGTGTTGGTGACCCTGTACATGTTTTTGGGTTCTCTTTTCTGTAACTCCAGAATAGTACTGTGGCCATCAGTTCTGGTAATACTGTCCTACAAAGTGAAATTAGAGCATGTACCCCATGTTATAACACACATCTTACAAATGCATGCCAGCACAGATTATGAATGATCACTTGCTAAGAGATTTGCTTTTTATTTATTTAATAAGTATATTAAAAATGTAATACCTGTGTAGATGGACAGGCCTCAGATACCATTTGCAAACATTAACCAAGCACAAGACATGCAGGATACATTGTGTCTACAACAGTTGCATTAACGTCTCAAAGATCCCAGTTAACAAGAAGCAGAAGCACATAGACACAGGAATAGTCCATGCATAAATTGCATAAACATGTCTATACAGTGATAAATGCGCAAAAGCAACCTTTAAAGCAGGGAAACTGCAGCACCAAGAAAACAGCAGTTTGGGACAAGAATGTAATATAAAAGAACTTGAGCAAGAGGGAGTGTATAAATATTTGGGAATTGAAGAATCAACAATAAAACATGATTTGGTGGAAATTACAACTGAATTTATTATGTAAAAGCTGAAAACACTCATGATTGGTTTGTTGTAAAGTGCTTTCTGAATTATGAAATGTATTGGACATACGTCTTTTAAAAGTGAGAAACAGCAGTCCCAGTCTTACGATCTGAAGAAGGCAAGTTGCTGAAAGCACTTATCGGACTTTGGAGGACTGCATCTTACTATTTTTAATATGGTTTTAATATTTGAATAAATATTAAATTGTCCTTGTTTTTACTCAATTGGAATTCCTGCCATGTCAGATTACCGAAGGCTTTACTTCATTAACTTACAGTTTTGGATTGATTGACTGGGCCCAAAATGTGCTGGATAGATTAGACAGGAAAACAAGAAGGATGCTTCATGCTCATCAAATGATTTATAAAAATCAGTGCATACCAAGATTATGTATTCCCCGTTCGGAGGGAGGTATGGGCCTCCTTGAAATTGATGACATGTACAGATCTGCAATCATGGGACTGCATACATATCTGCTGACCTCACAAGACCCAAACATAGCGAAAGTTTTGAAGTATGAGGAGAATAAATCTAAGAGATGATTCCTTCTTAGTCTGGCAGAACCATAACGCCATCAAGTGGGAATGGTAATCAAACAAGAAGTAGATAAAAATCAGGCAGCAACTGACTGTGCCAAAAAAACAAAAGAAAGAATATAAGATGAAGTATTGGATGAGAAGGCAAGAAATGTGGAAAATGCATAAATATAGCTGCAAATATAGAAAACTCTTGGAAGGACCTCATTTTGATCTGAATCGAATGCAGGAATGGTTAAGGAGAGGTGAATTCAAAACAAAAGATGAAAGGTTAATATTGGCATTTCAAGGTAGTGGGCTACGCACATGTTGGTTTACAAAGTCCATTGAACATGTGGGAGAAACAGACAAATGTAGGTTTTGTAAAACAGAATTGGAAACATTCACACACCTTGTTGCTGGTTGTGATATACTAATGGCAGAAGGACTGTATACTGAAAGGCATAACTATGTGGAAAGACCATTGCACTGGGGATTGTGTAAACATTATAATACTAAAGTAGCTGAAAAACACTGGAAACATGAGCCACTAAACATCATAGAAAATGATGAAGTCTACATCACATGGGATCACCCATTGCCAACAGTTCAAAAGACAGATGCAAGAAAACCAGATATTGTGGTCCATGAAAATAAGACAAAAGAAGCATCGATCACTGAAATCGCTACACCCAGCAATTTTGGTGTCTTGCATACAGAGACACAAAGTCATAAAATATCAGGATTTGGAGGCAGAAATTAGACCAATGTGGAAGAAAGATACCAAGATAGTTCCAATAGCAGTAGGAACAATAGGTCTGTAAAGATATGTAAAGGCTGCCAGCCTAGCTAGATAGAATTTTATAGATAATTATGTCGTTTGTAAATTATAAGCCACAGGCTTGTTCTCTTAAATGGAAGAAAATTGTGTTAAAGGCTGAATGTCAAAAATGTAACAACAGTGCACTCTGCTGGAAGAAAGCTGATAAGCCAAGCCTTGTATGACTGATCTCAAACTCAGAGGGGTGATGCCTGAACCAGCAGATTCTTTCGATTGTTTTGAGACCAGAGTTAATTGCTAGATTTTATAAATATAATGTCTTTAATTGCTATAGTTTCCTGACCAGGTGCAAGCTTCCTAAGAAATGTAAATGTAGAGTTTCTGTTAGCCTGGGAAACCAGAGAATTGTTAAGAATGATGTAATCTAAAACATGTTAGCAGGCTGTATTATCAATTTAAAGGACTTTCACAGAGACAGAGAACATTTTGGATTTTGTCTAAAGCTGACAAGAACTTACCAGTACTCTGCTTTGCTCTATGTGTAAGTTTATTTAGAACTGTGATTGCTCTTAGATATTGATAGAAAATAGTAAGTTTAGTCTAGCTGTTTTCTGTATTGATGTCAGAACTATTCTACTGTATTGTTTTAAGCATTTTCCTGTGATCTCTGAACTCTTGATTAGCACTGTGTAGTAAGAAGTATTGTCTTGTGTTTTTATTATTTATTATTAAATATTTTTAAACCTTTCAACTGTGGCTGTTTTGTGTAGAGATAATTTAAGCTCTAGAGTACATTGCATGTATATAGTGGTACTGTACAAAGCCACTCTAATAAGCTTTAAAAAGTTCTGGTCACACTTACTAATTGGATAATAATATTGCACAGTAATAATTGGACACCCTTTGGTAAGGGCCTTTTTAGTAGCTGATATTAGTGGTTGGTGGCAGCTGGTACTGCCTTATAGACTGGCAGGAAAGGGTATAGCTGGAGAACCTGTGCTAGCCTTCCCCAGGAGTGTCTGTGTGTTTGCATATAACTCATATCTTAAAGTGTATGTATGTGTGTGTGTGTGTGTGTGTGTGTGTGTGTGTGTGTGTGTGTGTGTGTGTGTGAGCTACTTAAGCAGGGACACAAAGCACTGGTTGGACAGAGAGGGTGCTGGAGGTTTTAGCTTGACCACAAGGCTGAGATCTGTACCCTAAAGCTGTGCCAGTGGGGAGTCTTATGGAGGATCTGGAGAGAAAGGGAGAAACCAGCCCCAGACTGACTGATGGGAAAGTGTACTTTACTGTGTGTGTATTTGTTAGCCTTCCCAATGTGGACGCCCCTCACTGGTGTTAGTGATGAGGATTGAGGCTCCGTGATTACTGGGCCAGTGCACGGGCATCACATATTAATTGGTTGGCAGTGGTGGGATACCCACACCACATATTAATTGGTTGGCAGTGGTGGGATACCCACACCACATATTAATTGGTTGGTAGTTGGCTTGTGGTGTGGATAGTGAATTCCTGTAGCTTGTGTACAGTGATCACTGAAGGTGTTTTTGTACTCTAAATCACCCACACAGTGAATATTCAGAGTTCAGATCACAATTGTTTTATTTCTTTTGTTAGCTTAGTTAGTCAGGGAGAGCAGGCAAGCATGTCAGCAGAGGAGTATGGCAAGCTGTCAAGTAGCCAGTTGCCTGAAATGTGCCAGGCTAAAGGACTGGTGCATGGAAACCTTACTAAGGCAGACATAATTGCAGCTTTGGCCACAGCTACATAGAAAACAGCAATCAGGAGGGCAATCAGACTGGCCATGGAGATGTACAACACTCAGAGAATGGACAGCTCAGCCTTTCCACAGAGTACTTAAAAATCCATCTGGAGCTAAAGAGACTTGAGTTGGATGCCAGGCATTTGGAAACAGAAGCAGCAGAGAGACTGAGACATCTACAGGCTGAGGAGAATGAGAAACTCTTACGCCTGAAAGCAGAGGAGAAGGAAAGGCAGAGGCAGCATGAAAAGGAGATGCTGACTCTTTGACAGAGTCATGGAGGTAATGGGGAAGGGAGTAACCAGACCCCAGAAGCACAAAAGGTCAGGGATAATTTTGATAGTTTCATTCATATGTTTGAGAGGGAATGTAAACAGTATGATGTGGACCAAAGGTTCTGGGTATGGTTCCTGACCCCCTTATTCCATGGTAAATCTGTAACTGTATTGTCTAAACTTTCTGATCACAAATTTTTTGATTATACTGCTGTTAAGAATTGTCTGTTGGAATTTTTTTAAGCTAACACTTGAAACTTATAGGAAAAAGTTTTGTGAGCATAGACACAAGGCAGATGAAAGTGTGTATGAATATGTTGCTGACCTGAGTACTTATTTTCATAGGTGGGTGAATGGATGTCAGGTCACCACTTTTGAAGGGCTGGCAGATCTTTTGGTGAGGGAAGAAGCCCTTAGCACTTTGTCTGAGGACATGAGGATCTGGTTAGCTGATAGACAATGTGCTACTTCAGATGAGTTGGGGAAGAAGGGAGACCTATACCTAGCAAGCAGGGCATCCCTGCACTGGAAAGGGATCCCAGTACTGCTCATGAGTCTCAAGTAACCCATCGTGGGCAGCCCAAACTGCCCCAACAGAATCTACCAATAGTAGGGGAAGCCACTAGTCCAGGTAAGCTTCCAGAACCTAGGGTTAAATGTTTTGAATGCAGCCAGTGGGGCCAGGTGGCATATAGATGTCCATGCAAGGTGAGAAACAAAAGGTGAGAGAGCCAGTCACTGGGAAAGACAAAATGCCAGTAGTAGGCTGTCTTGAGACAACAGGAGTACCAAACTACCATCCTGCAGATGTCTTTTAGGACTGGTTAGGTGGTTACTTCAGGGAGGGAGCTACCCTGTAGCAGTGAGACAGAGGCTGAGCCAGAGCTGCTTGTAGGTGCTGATGTTCCCTTGGACAGAGTGACTGCAAAGGTAGAGGTGAGTAGTAGTACCTAGGCTGACAGTGAGGCACCACTGTCAGAGGATGCCAGACGTCCTGTGGAAGAGGAGCTGGGAAGGGTTACAAAGAGAGAGTTGAGACAGGCTCAGCTCTCAGACCCTCCATTACAAGGCCTGAGGCAGGTAGCTAGTGAGGCACCTGATTCTCAAGGGAAGGGGAGAATCTGTATACTGGGACAAAGGGTTACTGTATAGAGAGTGGACCCCTGAGGGAGGGCTAGAAGGTGAGAGGATACAGCAGTTGGTAGTGTCTAGAGCCTACTGTCTAGCACTTCTAGCCATAGCCCATGATATTCCCTTTGCAGGTCATATGGGCATAAAGCTTATAAAGAGATGTATTATGCAGAACTTCTATTGGCCTGGAATTTCCAGATATGTAACAGGGTACTGCAGGACCTGTGAGCAGTGCCAAAAGGTAGGCAAGGCAGGAGACAAGGTTGGAGCTCCTTTGATGCCTTTGCCTGTGATTGAAGAGCCATTTCAGAGGGTAGCTATGGATATTGTGGGGCCTCTGAGTACCCCAAGTTCCACAGGGAAAAGTGTATTCTAGTGGTAGTAGATTATGCTACAAGATACCCTGAGGCAGTGGCTTTCTCCTCCATTGAGGCAGAAAAGGTGGCAAATGCTGTGTTAGAGATTTTCAGCAGGGTAGGTTTCCCAAAGGAAATACTGACTGACAGAGGTGCCAATTTCATGTCAGACCTGCTGGCTTGTTTGAGGAAGTACTGTGGGGTGAAGCACATGAAGACCACCCTCTACCAACCCCAGACTAATGGTCTTGTTGAGAGCTTAAACTCTGCAATCAAGTCCATGCTACACGCATTTGCAGACCAGTTTAAGAGGGAGTGGGACAAATATTTGCCCCATCTGTCATTTGCTTACAGAGAGGTTCCCCGGGAATCCACATAGTTTTCACCCTTTGAGTTGCTGTATGGGCATAAGGTGAGGGGACCTCTAGATTTCATTTGTGATGAGTGGGAAGGTGATTGTGAATCCCACAAGGAGTCTGTTGTGGCATATGTCCTAAACCTCAGGACAAGGCTTAGGGAACTTATGGGCTTAGCCCAGAAGAACCTGGCAGAAGCCCAGTAACTTAAAAAGGTCTGGTATGACAGGAATGCTCGAGCTAGAGAGTATGTTGTAGGGCAGCAGGTAATAGTTCTCATTCCTGTCAGACACAACAAGCTGCAAGCAGCTTGGGAGGTACCCTACAAGGTGGTAAGAAAGGTAAGTGATGTTAACTATATGGTGGAACTGCTAGGCAGGAAACAGGGGCACAAATTGTACCATGTTAGCATGATGAAACCTTACCATGATAGGGAGGCCCTTGTGCTGTGTATTTACAGTGGATTGCAGGAGGAGTCTGAGGGAGATCTGGTGACTGATCTTCACAGTGAGACCCGGACTGACACCTCAGTGGAAGGGTTAGCAATGTCCTAGCAGCTATCTCCTACTCAGGTTTGAGAAATCTGAGCAATGTTACAGGTGTTTGGGGACATGTTCATTGGGAAACCAGGGTGCACCACCTGGTGCAGCACCAGGTGAATACAGGACCCCAAAGGCCTACTAGGCAGGCCCATTATAGGGTGCCTGAGGGAGTCAAACAGACTCTGAGGGAGGCAATACAGGAGATGTTGTAACTAGGGGTAATTCGGGAGTCCAACAGTCCCTGGGCCTCCCCAGTGGTGCTGGTGCCAAAGAAGGATGGCAGCGCCAGGTTCTGTGTGGACTACAGGAAATTAAATAGCCACAAAGAATCAGATGCTTACCCCATGCCTAGAACATATGAGGCCCTAGAGCAGCTGGGTGGAGCTAGGTATCTTACCACCATTGATCATACCAAGGGTTACTGGCAGGTGCCCCTGACTCCTAGTGCTAGGAAGGGGTCAGCTTTGTGACTCCTTTTGGTTTATATGAGTTCACAAAGATGCCCTTTGGGATAAAAAAATGCCCCAGTGACTTTCCAGAGGCTGATAGATCATATCCTGGCAGGAGCAGGAGGGTTTGCCCTTGCTTACCTAGATGATATTGCCATCTACAGCCATTCCTGGCAAAATCACCTTCAGCATGTCAGGGAGGTGCTGAACAAACTACAGAGGGAAGGGTTGACCATTTAGCCCAGCAAATATCAGGTGGGTGTGGCAGAGGTCTCCTACCTGGGACATAGAGTGGGGAGTGGTAAGATCAGACCAGATCCTGCCAAAGTAGAAGAGATTCAGGCATGGCCTGCACCTGTTACCAAAAAGCAGGTGAGGGCATTCTTAGGGACAGCAGTGTACTACAGAAAGTTTGTACCCAGTTATAGTATCATAGCTGCTCCCCTCACAGACCTGACAAGGAAAAACAGGCCATTTAAGGTAGTGTGGACCCTAGCACATCTGCAAGCATTCCAGATGTTGAAAGAAGCTTTGGGAGGACCCCCTGTGTTAGCCAATCCAGATTACAGCAAAGAACATGTGCAGGTAGATGCTTCAAACCATGAGGTGGGGGCTGTACTTAGCCAGATTTCTTCAAAGGGAGAACAACACCCAGTTGTTTATCTCAGTCATAGGCTTCAACCCAGGGAGGAATGTTATGCAGCTGTAGAAAAAAATGTCTAGCCATATTGTGGGCACTGCAGAAACTTCAGTCTTATCTGTATGGAAGAAAATTCATTGTAGTGACAGATCACAATCCCCTAACATGGTTAAACAGAGCCAGCCAGCAAAATGCCAAGTTACTAAGGTGGAGTCTAGGGTTACAAGCATATGATATGTCAGTGCAGCACTGCAGTGGGAGTAGCAATGCCAACGCAGATGGGCTTTCAAGACAGGGAATGGGGTAAGGTATACTAAGATAGACCTAACCCTCTCAAGCAATGTTTCTCAAGGGACACTTGAAAAACTAACTTGAGTTCTCGGGGGGGGGGGGGTGAAGATATGTGAAGGCTGCCAGCCTAGCTAGGTAGAATTTTGTAGATAATTTTGTCATTTGTGAATTTTAATATAAACCACAGGCTTGTTCTCTTAAATGGAAAAAAAATTGTGCTAAATGCTGAACGTTAAAAATGTAACAACAGTGCACTCTGCTGGAAGATAGCTGATAAGTCAAGCCTTGTATGATTATTTGATCTCAAACTCAGGGCTGTGGGATGTCTGAACAAGCAGATTCTTTCTATTGTTTTGAGACCAGAGTTAATTGCTAGATTTTACATATATAATGTCTTTAATTGCTGTAGTTTCCTGACCAGGTACAAGCTTACTAAGAAATGTAAATGTAGAGTTTCTGTTAGCCTGGGAAACCAGAGAATTGTTAAGAATGATGTAATCTAAAATGAGTCAGCAGGATGTATTATCATTTTAAAGGACTTTCTCAGAAACAGAGAGAGAGCATTTTGGATTTTGCCTAAAGCTGACAAGAACTCACCAGTACTCTGCTTTGTTCTATATGTAAGTTTATGTAGAACTGTGATTGCTCTTAGGTATAAATAGAAAATAGTAATTTAATCTAGCTGTTTTCTGTATTGATGTCAGAACTATTCTACTGTATTATTTTAAGCATTTTCCTGTGATCTCTGAACTCTTAACTAGCACTATGTAGTAAGAAGTATTGTCTTGTGTTTTTATTATTAAATATTTTTAAACCTTTCAATTGTGGCTGTTTTGTGTAGAGATAATTTAAGCTCTAGAGTACATTGCATGTATATAGTGATACTGTACAAAGCCACTCCAATAAGCCTTAAAATGTTCTAGTCACACTTACTAATTGGATAATAATATTGCACAGTAATAACTGGACACACTTTGGTAATGGCCTTTTTAGTAGCTGATCTAAGTGGTTGGTGGCAGGTGGTACTACCTTATAAACTGGTAGAAAATGGCATAGCTGGAGAACCTGTGCTAGCCTTCCTCAGGAGTGTCTGTGTGTTTGTTAACTCATATCTTAAAGTGTGTGTGTGTGTGTGTGTGTGTGTGTGTGTGTGTGTGTGTGTGTGTGTGTGTGTGTGTGTGTGTGTCAGCTACTTGGGCAGGGACACGAAGCACTGGTTGGACAGAGAGGGTGCTGGAGGTATTAGCTTGGCCACTAAGCTGAGAAGTGTACCCTATAAATGTGCCAGTGAGGAGTCTTATTGAGGGTCTGGAGAGAAAGGGAGAAACCAGCCCCAGACTGACTGTGATCTCTGTGTGCTCTTAAGGGAAATTGTACTTTACTGTGTGTGTATTTGTTATCCTTCCCTATGTAGATGCCCCTCACTGGTGTTAGTGGTGAGAATTAAGACTCCTTGATTACTGGGCCAGTGCACAGGCATCACAGGGTCTTATAAAAAAGAATCTACAGTAATATTTAGATATGTTATCAATGCATGTAACTACATACAAATTGCAGAAGGAGTCATTACTGGGCACATTGTGGGTGCTGCAAAAAGCACTTTTGGCTATCATCAAAGACTGAAACAATACTAATTTCATGAACTTTAATTGTACTTTGACTTAGGAGTGGGGTTCATTCCCCTCATGGTATTAGAAACCCAAAAGACTTGGAGAAATTAAAAAAAGTGACAAACAGATTAAACATCACAGGGCTACAAAATATGTAGAAGTTAATAATTTCTTCCTCAGTTGTAATGAATAGCCAAGGAAAACATACATGATTGAATAACACCACTGTTGTCAGGGTGACTGGTGAATTGTCTTGTATTCTATTTAAAATTGTTGAGATTTGTGTGGCATCAATAAAACAAAAAGATAGAGCCATCTTGACTGCAACACAGCAAAACCAATAAAAATAATAATAATAGTCTGGTCACACAGGACTAATTCACCTTAAAAGTTATTGAGCACTTTTTCTTAAATAAGACTTAAGCAGAATGACAAAACATACAGGGAATGAAACATTTACAGAATATACACCAAGCCATGTGACCAAAAAATGCCAATAAAGATTATTTTACTCTTTTGCATTTCTGTTTCAAAATACAGTTGAGGCACACATAATCATTTAACCCTGGTGGTTTATTAGCAGCTAATTCCTTTTGCCAAAATACATTTTTAACTAAATTATTTTGCTGATTACCCCCCCCCCCCATCCCAGTATTGAACCGTCTCTAACACAAAAAAGAGAATTTTATTAAAATCTGACAAACAAGATTGTGTTTTGACAGAACATTGTTGCTTTCATTTTGTCTTATGGCATGTATATGTTGGTATATCCTGTTCCTCAGATTGCTGTCAGTCGTAATCCCACAGTAAAATGAACATGAGTTACATGACGCAAGATACACCACACAAGTACTGCCACAGATTCTTTACTGTAAATAGTTCTGTCACCTACTACAACCTATTTACTGACATTGATGCACCTGCATTGCCTTGTAGGTGCCACATTTGCCATACCAAACTTGCCAATGCTGAGGTGTGATATTCCTGATTTGCTATTGCTACTGGAAAATGGTAAACACATAGCTTTAAGTAAACATTACTATTGTTTTGTACTTTGTTGTTACCATTGTTAATATGGGTTTCTGCAAAATAGGGAGAAAACTGTCATACCTTTTAGATGAAACCTTAGCAGTGACATCAGAAATAAGCTCCAAGGGATATGACCTGTCAGTAAATAACTATTTAGAAAAATTAATTTAGGGTCATGAGATGTGGTTTACCCCTTTTAAACAGGCCTTGATATTCATATCACCTTTTGTTTATTGTTACTTTGTTTTTTGTTTATTATTACTGGAAAATGGCAAATACATAGCCTTAAAATATACTTTACTATTACAACTATTTTGCTCTTATCATTGGTGCATAGGGGCTTCTGCAAATAGAGACAAAACAGACATTCCTTTTCGATAAAATATCAGCAGTGACATCAGAAATAACCTCCAAGGGATATGACCTGTCAGTAAATAACTGTTTTAGAAATTAATTCAGTGTCAAAGTGTCAAAAACCAAGTCCTCGGATACTAATTGAGACAAATGCACTGCCTGTCTTCTGAAAATATTTTTCATCCAAAAGGGGCGGCTACTTTGAAAATACAAGGTAGAATTACTAAACGTTGGCTTTCTAAAAGTCTTAGATTCCAAACAACTCTTTTCATAATTAATTAAAATATTTATTACATCAAGAAAATCAATATTGAAAATGAAAGAATGAAAGGTAAACTTTAAAAAAATTGTACTTTTATTCAAAAAGTCAAAGAACATATTAAATTCACATAATGACCCAGTCCATAATAAAATAATGTAATCTAAAATATGTTTATAGTTTGACATACTGTAAATAGGAACTTTGAAAAACTGTGCTTCTCCCAATAGACCCAAACAAGATTGACTAAAATGGGTATTGATGCAGCACCCACAGCAACCCCAGTACAATGCTTAAATTGGCCAAAATGGGTACTGATACAACACCCACAGCAACCCCAGTATCCTGCTTAAAAACTAATTTTCAAACATGAAAAAGTTGTGTGACAGAACCAGCTCCATAAAAAAACAAACCAACTCAATGCTAATGCCACCAAACATTTAGAATAAAAAATAATGTCATGGAACCATTCCTGTACCACCCCCTGGGGAATAATTGTAAGTAAAGATTTAAAGTTGTTTCCAGTTCAAAAGCAGAGCCATACTTGATAACCCTGGAGTAAATTTGTGTCTCTACTTTCACTCATCAGTACTAGCCTTAAAGGCAGATACAGTAGGAGTTTGCTTGATCAGTTTTTGGTATCATATTCCATAGGATGGGAATGTGTTGAATTAGGAACCTAACCTTGCAGAAAATCCTGTTTATTTGTTTGTGTAAATTTAGGTATCTATTACAGGTGTTTGTTGCACCATTGGTTTTGCTAAGAAATAAGAGGTAAAATAGGATTGGGTTTTACAAGGGTGGAAAAGTGAGACACCATTCACCTCAAAGCAGCTTGTATACTACTGAGTATAATGTGAGTTGTGCTAATCTGTTGCAATAATTTAAAGATATAGATTTATTTATTTATTGTTAAAAATTGTTGGGGCCTTTCCAGCTGAGCCATATGCTTGGATTTGTACAAAGGGGACATTATATTCAATGATGGGTCTGATAAGAGTGGAGTACAGTATTAAGATGACTTATTTGCCTCTTGTAGATATTTGAAGATATTCCCTTGAAAATTAACTGGGTCAGATAGAAGAATTGTCTTACTATGATGGAAACATGATAAAATGAAAAAGAGTTATCCACATAAATACTTACGACTGTATTTGTTTGAAGAGAAGTACCACTTATAACATATGAGAAAGGAGCAGCTATTTTGCTGAATACTATTTATGCTGCACTTTTTTACTTGTTCCAGCCCTTGCTGGAGCAGTTTCTTATCAGTAGATATATGGGTAACAGTTGCCAGTTTGCTGTTATCAGCAAACTTGGTCAAAAACACATTAGGGAGATTGACTTGATTACCTGCAAAATAAATGTCAAACAGGAGGGGACCCAGAAATGATCCTTGTGGTATTCCACTGGTTACAGTTTTACAGTCTTAACTTTCACAACATTGGATATGTTGGAAAGTCAATTTGCAATCCATTGAGCAGCATAGGGGTCTACATTTACATTGTCTAATTTTTCACTACTACCAGCATGGGGGATAGGCCCAAAAGCATTGGCCAGGTCAAGATAAGCAGCATACATGGAGTGACCACTCTCTATAGCTTCTGTAACCTTTCCAAAAAAGCTTACTAGGTTCAGGAGACAAGACCTACCTTTCACAAAACAAACTGAGTGGGGTCTAGAGCAATTAAGTTGCCTATGTCAGCATATATGTATATCACCAAAGAATGTAAACTCCCAAGGAGTGAACACTCCGAACACCACATACAATCCAAAGATTTTATCGTGGACTGAACTGTTTTGCTGAGGATTGGATGATTTTGGACCCTGAAAGCCTTGTGATGCTCTGATACCTGTGGTTCTTGTTTATCTTTATATATGTATATCAGATGTATATTATCTAGTTACATAAGTGTCTAATTTTATTATCTAAACAGATTTGTCATCATACTACTGATTGGTTCCCCACCAGAGTGTATGATATAGAGCTCTATGATCAGTTGCCCAATCATAAGCAATTTTTTATGTTTCAGAGATTGCTAAGAATGGTTAACTGCTTACTTATGATCGGACGCACATGGCTGTAATTCTTCATAGTGCATGGAACTTAATTTTCTCTAATGTGCTAGCAGTAACAGAAACAAAAAGTAGTAGCACAAAGTAATTTACAACTTTGAAAGCTATAGAACACTTGAAGCTGCCACAAAGACATCAGCCAGAAGATGTGTTCCACTGAGGGACTTTTTATGTGTGGCAGCGAGAAGTGTTTCACAGCTTTTAAGTGGCTGCTGTATATGTTTTAACACTGACTAGAGCATAACTGCTCTAAGCCATGTGTAACAAAATGTGCTATGTACTTGCTTAATGCCATAGAATTGCATAACAGGACTGCCTTTTGCCCAGTGTCAGAGCATAATCAGCACTGTCCATGTGCTACAAAGTGATTGTTTTCCATTTTTGCATATTTATTTGCTGTAGTAGATTTAAGGCTATATTTCACTAATCCAGACTGACCATTATGCCTAAAATTGTAGGCTTTTGCTTAGGTGTAGCTGCTTGAAGGGGTTGGTCCAAAGCAATGTCCTAATCCCTTGGGGGGTACACTTAGGGGTATGATGCTAGTGCTATTTGGAGTAAGAAGTGAGTAATAAATGATGAAACAGATGACAAAATCTGTCACTGCAAGAGTTCAGCACTGGATCTGCTTCAGTCACTTTTGCTAAATTATAATCCAAAACAATAAAAAATAAATAAATGACCAAAAAGATGCTAGGACCTGCTAAAAACTTTATTAACCTTCTGGTACCTCTGCATAAACGTTCAGAAGAGTTCAGGCATTTTCACTGTAGTGCATCCACAGGTGTAGCTGAAGAGATATGAGTTCCTTCCTACCTGAATCTGGTGACACCCCTATTAGGCCCAAAACACCAAGGTGGCAAGAGGGACAGATTTTATTCTTGGTGACACATCTAGTTTAAAAAGGTAATAGCACAACCATAAACAAATTATTTCAACAGTGCACCAGTTAGCAATAAGGCAAGGTGAGAATATGCATGCAATGGAAACATACATTCACCCTCTTCTTTAGAACTTAACAGAAGAAGGTCTTGACATTCAAACATGCACAAAGAAGGCAATATCAATGAGCAGTAAAGCTTTATAAAGCAACAATGCAAACATGGGAAAAAATTAAATATCATTACGCAATAAAAGAGTCATAACACAACAATACAGACACGAGAAAATTCAATGTCATTGAGTAGCAAAATTCTTGAAGGCATCAGTACTAACACGAGCAAAATGCAATGCCATTGAACAATGAGGATTTATAATGCAACAATACAAATATGAGAAAAATGCAATGTCATTGAGCATTAAATATTCTTTAAGGCAGCAGTACTAACATGGCATAATGCATTATCATCGAACAATAAAGATTTGTAGTGCCACAATACAAATATGAGAGAATGCAATGTCATTCAGCAGTACTAACACCCTCTACCCTCTTGATCAATTCTAAACAGACCAACTATGAAACATTCTATTATACCTTGTTCACTGGCCAGTGACTATTTACAGTTTTGCTGCCAGCATGATGGGGCCCAAGTAGGAGCTCATATGGATCCAGTTATTTGTAATTCACAAAGCATTAAAGGGGGGGGGACCACAATCTTATAAAAATATAAAATGATGGCTAGAACCTCTCACCACTCCATCAAGAATATCCTAGTGACCAGGCACCATGGTTCCTCTGATGAGAAAAGTAGAAAATCACCTACCAGAACTCTGGTAATCATCTATGGCTTCTCGGTGCTAGGCCCAAGGGAACTCCTATTCTTGCTGAATCATAGCAGGCATGGAACTACTGGTTTCAGACTTCTCTCCTGATTCCACAAAATACCATATCCAGGTTTTCACCAAGAGACAGATACAGTCTGCTACTTCACTTCCCTGTCCCAAAACACTAGAAAAGAAAATCCATTTATGCTGCAAAGTCCTTTTTCACTTCAGCTCCATGTTTCAGTCTTCCCTCCTTCAGCTAGTGTCCCAGAATCTTCTTTCACTTTCAAAATTGTCTTTTATATTCTTGAAAAGGAGCTCCACATTGTGGTGTAATGGAAAGCTACAGCCTATTACTTCTACATGAAATACAGTGGGAGCTACACTCTCCCCCCGCTTGAAAATCTTGGGTCCCCCAAAGTCAAAGGTAGATTAACAGAAAATATTTACAAACACTAATGCACCATCAACTGAACAATATTTTTGCATTCAAAAGGTACATTCCACTAAGGGTAATCAGCCCTATGCTTAACTTGGGATGGGGTGTCATCACTGGAGTAGGAGGCATAGGGATTATGAGAGCAGACCCTCCAATAAGCTGTGGTCACAGGTTCCTGTTTACTATGTCCCAAACTGTTATAGGTAAGTCTCTGTGGGGGGGCAAATCAGTCTCTGCAGTTTTGGTTCGGAAGAGACAGCTAAGGAATTTTGCTCGAAGGGTTTGTCATTCACATCACATCAGTGTCTAGTTCTTCAGTAGGCATATTGTCTACTTCTAAGATCTCCTCTTCTATAACTTCACTTTCATTTCCCATAATGGTATGACTATCATCAGCACTATTTTCTGAAGTTTGCATAGCAGGGCCTCCATCAGTATCAGGTTCTGCAAGAGGCACAGAAACATTACTTAGTCTGTTGTTAGGTCTGGGCTGCCCAAAATGACAAGGAACAAATTCTGGTGCATTTACATTGAGATTACAGCCCACAGGGTCTTGAACATCCTCATAAAAAGCCCACTGAAACCCCAGTCATCATCACTGTCCCCCTCTCTTTCACCAGGAGGAAGCATAGGCTCTTGAATATTGGAGAGGATAGTTCCTCTCCACCTTAGCCTTCTGGCTCACCTTGAGTTAGGCTTCCGCTGAGCCATTCTGGGTTCCGGATTTATGAGCTTCGCTGATTTTGCCAAAGGCATTTAGTTGTTTTGGTGCCAGGTTTTTATGGGTCCTTCTTTCTCCTCATGGCAAACTTGGTAGACAGGGATATTAAGGTAGCTGAAAACAAATTATGCAAATCTCAGATCCCCAGCAGTCAGCTAGTTTATGCTTTCCTTGTAGTCCCAAATTCTTCAAAAGAACTTTGTCCCCTGGCTGCACGTCATGCATCTTTACTTTTGTCATAGTGAGCCTTGTTTTGCTGATGTCTTTGCCCTGTTGATTTTTCAGCAAGCTCATAAGCCTGTCTGAGGTTCTTCTTGAGTCTCTCCACATAACTGCTGTGAGATTGCACTGGTGTATCATCAGCTGTGACTCCAAAGGTGACATCAACAGGAAGACGAGCTTCTCTTCCAAAAATTAGGAAGTAAGGTGAGAATCCTGTAGCATCACTTTTAGTACTGTTGTAAGCATGCACCGCTGTGGCTACATGTCTACTCCATTGACTCTTCTTCTCAGCAGATAGTGTCCCGAACATGTCTAGTAAAGTTCTGTTAAAATGCTCAGGCTGAGGATCCCCTTGAGGATGATAAGGAGTGGTGCAGCTTTTTTGGACTCCCAACAGAGTGAGTAGTTCATGGACAAGCTTGCTCTCAAAATTATGTCCTTGATCAGAGTGTATCCTTTCTGGCAGGCCATAGTGTTCAAAGAACTTCTCAACTAGTAGTTTTGCCACTGTAATTGCTTTCTGATCACGAGTGGGAAATGCTTGAGCGTACCTGTTATAATGGGCTGTCACTACAGAACATTACTGATCCTGCCTTCATCCGGTTCAATGCACAGAAAATCTATATAGACCAGTTCCATGGGTCCACTACTTTCCATTTGACCCAATAATGTATCTTTGGTTGGCAGAGTCTTTCTCTTAATGCAACGAAGGCAAGTACGACAATAATCCTCAACATCTTGCTTCATACATGGCCAGTAGAACCTGTCTCATACCAGACCCATAGTTCTGTCATAACTAAGATGACCATGTTCATCATGCAGTGACTGGAGTACTACTTCTCTATACTTCTGAGGAAGCAACAATTGCCATTTTTCACTGCCAAGTACACTAAGAGATCTCCTATACACTAGTCCATTATGTATCTGGAGTCTGTTCCATTCTTTGGCCACATGTCTTACCAGAGGATGAATATCCATGTGAAGCATATTAACTTGTTTCTTCTCTAAAGCAGCTACCACCAGCTGACCTAAGGGGTCTTCTCTTTGATCTCTCCTGAGGTCACTGTTACTCAAAGCTGGTAGTGATAAAGCCTGCCAAGTGACCAGATCACAGTAAGCTTGGGGTATGCTTGCTGCTGACAAACCCAACTTCTGGGCCCAACATTCAGTGTTTTGATAGCAGGCTGTAATCTGACACATAGCTCTCATGCCTGGTACTGGAATTTCCACCCATTCATCGTCGGGGTGTAAATCTCCCTGAGGTCTTCTGGACAGACCATCAGCATCTCCATGTTCATGTCCTGGGTGGTATTTCAAACTGAAATTATAGTTGCATAGAGCTGCCATCCATCTGTGGCCAGTAGCATCTAGCCTTGCAGTGGTCTGGATGTATGTCAGAGAATTGCTGTCAGTCTGCACTTCAAATTCAGCCCCATAGAGATAGTCATGCAGCTTGTCCACTACCGCTCACTTCAAATCAAGGAATTCCAACTTGTGTGCAGGGCAGTTTCTTTCTGTGGGGGATAAATTCCGACTGATAAAAACCACAGGTCTCAACTTCTTGTCATACTCCTGGTAAAGGACTCCTCTTAAGCAATCCCTGCTAGCATCCACATGTAAAGTGTATGGCTTTGTTGAGTCAGCATATGCCAGCACAGGGGCATGTGTGAGACAATATTTAAGCTGTTCAAATGACTCTTCACACTCAGGAGCCCAACGACTCTCGATGCATTCTTTAGAACCTCTTGGTCCCTTGGGCTTTTTCACAAGGATATCTTCATCTGTTTCATCTGCTTTCTCATCATTTCGGAGCAAATGGTTGAGGGATCTTGCTATCTTTGAAAATCCTTCCACAAACCTTCTATAGTAACTGCAGAACCCCAGGAAAGATCGCAGGACTGTGATAGTTTTGGGTCTGGGCCAAGATGTCACCGCTTCAACTTTGCTAGGATCTGTGGATATTCCATTGCAGACACTACCATGTCCCACATAGGTCACTGAAGGTTGGAAGAACTTGCATTTGTCCAATGACAACTTCAGGCCTTCCTTCTCAGTCCTGTCCAATACCTTCATCAGTCTTTCTTCGTGCTCCTCTAGGGTCCTCCCAAAGACAATGATGTCATCCAGGTAGACCAAGGCTTCCAGGAGATGCATGTCTCCAACTGTTCTTTCCATGATTCTTTGGAAAGTTGCTGGTGCATTTGATAAATTTTGAGGTAAGCGATAAAACTCAAAAAAATCCCAAAGGGGTGATGAAAGCACTCTTCTCTTTATCTTCTGAGTGCATAGGGATTTGATAGTATTCACCCCTTAAGTCTGGCACTCTGAACCACTTACTGCCCAGCAGACAATTTAGAGCATCTTCCATCCAGAGAGCTGTGCACGGGTCTGGAATGGTTCGCTGATTCAGAGTACGATAGTCAACACACATGCAAATTAACCCGTTCTTTTTCCTGACAACGACAATGGTCTTGACAATGACAATGGGAGAGGCATATGGACTTCTTGACTCTCGAATTATCCCTGTGGCTTTTAGTTCTTCCAAATTTTTTTTAAGTCCTCCAGGTCTCCTGGGGCTACTCTTCTGGAATGTTCCCTGAAGGGCCGATCCTCTTTTACTCTTATTTGGTGTTCTGCATTTTTTGCACAGCCCACATCTAGTTCACTAGTAGAAAACCAATTTTTCTTTTTCATTAGTAGCTCTTTAACTCTGGTTAGCCACTCAGGGCCAAGAGACCACCTCCTATCTCAATATCTTCCAGCTTCAACTTGTTGACTCTGCTCTCATTCCTTGTCAACACAGAAGCAGGTAAGGGAGTGGCAGCATAAACATTTCCAAAACGCACTTGTGAACGCAGGAGAATGGGAGTACTTCCTTTATTTTTCAACCCCACAGGCAAAGTGTCATAAGGATGCTTTAACTTGTCTGCAGGCCAAACTTCTGGGACTAGTTCCAACCCCGATGGCAAGTCACTCTCTGGATCCATTTCCATCATGAGATGAGAGGAAACTGTTTGTCCACACATCCTCACTTTGGCTCTCAAGCAGGTGACCTGACCAGGATGAATTATATGCTCTTTCCCAGACAGGGTCCACACATGACCAATTACATCTTTCTTACTATCCTTCTCCCTTTGAAGGGCACAGAAAACTGGTCTCAGAAGAGGATGTAGTGTTGGGTGTTTCTGGGTCAACTGAGGCATTAGCATTCTTCTGACAAGGTCAGTATTTGTCCCTATTAAAATAGATTCTGAATCCTTTCCTTTTGGCCTGGGGCACACAACAGCGAGTGTTTCAAAAACTTCTGTTGACCCAACAACTGAAGTGGAAATTCTAACTTGAGTGAGACATAACCATCATAAGGGAACTTCGTGTCACTTAGCCCCCAGATCTCCAAATCTTCTAACTTTTCAAGTGGCAAATACTTTAACTATTTTTGGTAGAGGTCTCTGTACAGAATGGTGATTTGTGCACCATTATCCAACAGTGCTTTACTATACATTCCTTCTATTTTTACTGACACGACAGGGGACGGTCCCAGTAGATCATCGGGTAGTTTCTGTTTCCAGTGTTGTTCAGCTGTACGGCAGTCAGCATGTGGTTGAGTTACCGCTGGTTGACCTTACCATTTTAATGGATAAGACTCTTGCTTAGTAATGCTTTGCTGTCTGAGATGCTGGGATTTTGGCTGAGATGACTTTCCAATTCGGTTGTTCACCTCAGATGAGCTAGAAATGTGCATAGCAGGTAGTCTCTCTCCCCTAGTACAAGGGTTAGCGTGGAAAGGAGATCCAGGCTGCTGTCTCTTGATGTTAGATTTTATGTAGCTCTTTGTAACTGGGCACTCAGCTGGCTCCTTCACTGAGGCCCTTTGAAGTTTCCCTGCATTGCACTAGCCAATAATAGTTCATTCACTCTTTTCAAGTTCTGTGCATTAGGACACTGTCACTTTATATGCCCTGCATCTCCACAGCGAAAACAAAATCCAGTAAGAACTCTGAGCATTGGCTGATTTGGTTCTTCCCTAAGTCCTTTAGCTGATGTATTCCTCCATTCAGCTAAAGTTACCATGGCTTTCTGCAATTCTGCAACTGTCTTGGTGACTTGAGCTTTGGCCCTGGTCAGGGAAGACACCTGCATCTGCAACTGTGACACCTCTACATTGTGGACACTCTGGGCCATGACTCCTGTTTGAGTAGTGAGCACTGCTATAGGCTCCTGCTGGTGTTCACCCACTGTTTTGTTTGCTGTTGAACACTGAGATTTGGCTTCCAACAGGGCTTCCTCTTCCCTCACCTCTTTCACCAACTGAGAATAAGTTAAAGTCTCTTCCCTATCTCTCATCCTCATTTTCCACACACTGGGGTCCATAGCTTGAGCTCCCTGTAAAATTTGTCCGATCCGTACTTGGACAGCTTTCGGATCCACCCCCTTGTTTAGAATGATCTGGTGGAGCATTTTATCTAATCACTTAATGTAATCAGATAGTTTCTCACCAACATCTTGGTATGTATGTTCAAACTGAGATAGTAGGTCAGCAGCCCTCTCGGTCCTTTCAAACACATCCTGCAGTACTCCTGAATAGTCCTTGGCCATGCAATCTTGCTTACCCATCCTTAGATTGCATATGTATCGGCAGCTAATCCCTTTAGACTTTCAGCTATCCGCTGCTTCTTCTGAGATTCTGGGATATCCCACTCCTCTAGAGCTTGTGAAGCCTGATCCATCCAGGATTCAAAATCTTCCTCTCCCTGAGGTGTGTGTTGTTTGTCAGAAAAGAAACGCAATTTGCAGTAGCCAAACCCAGTGAATTGCTGTGTAGGCTTTAAGCATTTTTCTACAATACTTCCCAAAGCATTCAAAACTTCAGGCCCTATAGTATTTATGGGCAGTGAAGCTGCAGCTTCTGGTGTAAGGTTTTGACCTACTTGGGTAGTTTCCACAGGTGTTTTCTCTGTTGCTGAGGTAGTGTACTTCTCAGGGATTACCACACGGACTGCACTCTCACCTGAAATTTGTACACTCGAAGGTATGTGCTCATACACTAAAGGACTTTTCTATTCTAATAAGGCCAATGTGCTCTGCTCAGTAGGGTCCACAGTGTTGTCCAACAAAAACCCATGCTCCACAACTGGCAAGGATCCTGTGACTTGATGTATTTGCATATCAGTCCATGTGACCCCTGGCAACACCAGAACTAAACAATGCTCTGACTGAGCATTGTGCTGTTTGCACCACTTAGCGGCTACTTCTGGGTTCATGTTTCTGCTGGATTTGCTTTCCACACATACAGGGGAATAGGGTGCAGTCCAGGGCGGTACAGGAAATCCCAGACAAGCCCCCAAATAAAGTGCACCCGCAGGTGTAGCTGAAGAGATATGGGTTTCTTCCTACCTGACTCTGGTGACACCCATATTAGGCCCAAAACACCAAGGTGGCAAGAGGGACAGATTTTATTCTAGGTGACACATCTAGTTTAAAAAGGCAATAGCACAACCATAAACAAATTATTTCAACAGTGTGCCAATTAGCAATAAGCTAAGGTGAGAATATGCATGCAATGAAAACATACATTCACCCTCTTCTTTAGAACTCAACAGAAGAAGGTCTTGACATTCAAACATGCACAAAGAAGGCAATATCAATGAGCAATAAAGCTTTATAATGCAGCAATACAGACACAGGAAAAATGTAATGTCATTAAGCAATAAAAGAGTCATAATACAACAGTACAGATATGAGAAAATGCAATGTCATTGAGCAGCAAAATTTGTGAAGGCAGCAGTACTAACACGAGCAAAATGCAATGTCATTGAACAATGAGGATTTATAATGCAACAATACAAATATGAGAAAATGCAATTTCATTGAGCAGTAAAGATTCTTTAAAGCAGCAGTACTAACATGGCAAAATGCATTATCATCAAACAATAAAGATTTGTAGTGCCACAATACAAATATGAGAGAATGCAATGTCATTCAGCAGTACTAACACCCTCTACCCCCTTGATCAAGTCTAAACAGACCAACTATAAAACACTCTATTATACCTTGTTCACTGGCCAGTGACTACTTACAGTCTTGCTGCCAGCATGATGGGGCCCAAGTTGGAGCTCGTATGGATCCAGCTATTTGAAATCCACAAAGCATTAAGGGGGGCCACAATCTTATAAAAATATAAAATGACATCCAGAGCCTGTCACCACTTCATCGAGAATATCCTAGTGACCAGGCACTGTGTGATTCCTCTGATGAGTAAAGTAGAAAATCACCTGCCAGAACTCTGGTAATCATCTATGGCTTCTCGGTACTAGGCCCAAGGGAACTCATTTTCTTGCTGAATCATAGCAGGCGTGCAACTACTGGTTTCAGACTTCTCTCCTGAGTCCACAAAATACCATATCCTGGATTTCAGCAAGAGACAGATACAATTTGCTACTTCACTTCCCTGTCCCAAAACACTAGAAAAGAAAATCCAGTCATGCTGCAAGGCCCTTTTTCCCTTCAGCTCCATGTTTCAGTCTTCCCTCCTTCAGCTAGTGTTCCAGAATCCTCTTTCACTTTCAAAATTGTCTTTTATATTCCTGAAAAGGAGCTCCACCTTGTGGTGTAATGGAAAACTACAATCTATTAAACAGCCACGGCGGTGCAGCGGTATCATTGTTGCCTCACAGCAAGAGGTTCTCCCGTTCGATTCTCGGTTGGAGTGCCTTCTGTGTGGAGTCTGCATGTCCTCCCCACGGTCGAGTGGCATTTGAAAGACATGCATAGAATGGGCAAGCCTTCGTTGAAGGTTAGGCATCGAGCTGGCACCTCGGTACCCATAAAAAATCTACTGCCAATCATTAGCGGACTAGAGTTCCGCTGTAGTGACCCCTAACCGGGAAAAGCCGAAAGAAGAACAAACAAACAAATACAGTGGGAGCTACATTATACTTGTGTCAAATTATTCTGTTTTCTTTATCACTTTTTCTTATCCCACTGCCTTTTGCTAATTTGCTGTTAAGCCCTGTACTAATGATTCCTTAATTCCTGCTTTCTCCACTGATTTCCTAGAGTAGCTGAAGGTGCAATTTGCATTTTTTTGTATTGTGGGTGGAGACGTTTGTTTCTTTCTAGCTATCTCTAATGGACTAAATTTTACAAGCTGTAACCTGCAAGAAAATGAGCTGTTATCTGTCATTTTAGCATTGCATCATCACTGATTCAGCAGTCTAAAGTATCACACTGGCAGCCTGCAGGCAATAACAACACTTTCTCAGGAGTCATTTGTTAATGGAATACTAGGATATTGAAAATGGTTCTCACAAACCAAGCATTTTAAAATTAGTCTGATTGTGTTTATAGACAAGCCTGTGAATTGTAGCCAGTCTTAAATTAATTTATTGTCCTTTGATTATTATATTTTTGAGTGATTAATAGGTTCTTTTCAGACTATTATGAATGAAACATTAAAAAGCTGTCCAGAAAAAAAGAAAAAAAAAACACCAGTAGACAAAGCAGTGGTAAAATATACAATAAAAGCTAGCACATTAAAACCAGAAAACTAAAAATATTTAATAAGCTTTCACTAATAAACTCTTCATGAGAATAAACACACACACACACACACACACACACACACACACACACACACACACACACACACACACACACACACACACATGCACACACACACACACACATGCACACATGCACACACATTAATCATCTATTATATACAGCATTAAAAAACAGAATTATTGGCAATGACCATGTAATGGAACTAGTGAAACTTCTAAAAAACATAGCCTCATCTAATTATTTTAGATTTCCACATGGATTTCATACTAAACATTTCATTTAAACTTGGATAGCGATATTCCTTTAGTTCAGTCTATTTGTCCATTTCCAGGGCTCAGCAAAAGATGCAAAAACTTAAAAGGTAATAAGATAATGTGTTCATAGGATCATAGGAAGTTACTAGGCTAATGGCCCTAGGGTCCTTACAAGCCTAGCCAAGTTCTACCCTTATTTCCATGATCAGCAACTATTGCCCATGTCCAAGAGGGACAGAGGTGGAACCCACAGGGTGAATTTAGGGTTACCCATCCAGTCGTCCAGATTGGTTTTGAAGCGGGCCAGTGAAGTGCTCTGTTCGACATGAAGTGGGAGACTGTTCCAAAGGTATGGTGACCTCTGGGAAACATATCCATATCTCAAGGAAGTTCTATTAATGTCACATACCAGGTTAAGGTCTTTAGAGCAAGTAATCTGTGTACCATTTGACTTATGGAAATACAACATTTCTAGTAAAGCAGGGTCAGAGATTGCCATGTATGCAAGGCAGAGATCATCTCTGAGCAGGCTGTATGAAACAGAATAAAGCAACAGTTATTTCAGATGATCCACATAGGACAGATGCTGAAGACCTAGAATTTTCCTTGTGAGGAAATTTTTGTGGTCTCTTCGTTTGCTTCAGGTGTTTGAAAAGGGTTCATCCCAAAAGGGGTGTTGTACTCAATTATTGGCCTGATTAGGGAAGAGTACATGGAGGTTATAACTTCTTTTTTCTGGAGACAGTGCCTTTACTTATGAGATGAGCACTATAGAATGCCCTTCTTACCACTATGGAGACATAGTGGTCAAAGGTGAGGTTGCTGTAAACCTGTGTGCTCAGATCTCTCACTACTGAGTGCATACTTAAGGTGTTGCTATTGATGTGGTAGTTAGCAGGAACATTGCCCTTACCGAAAGAGATGATAATACATTTTTTGCATTGAGTTTAAGGCCATGACTTTGGCACCAATCATTTGTTATGTAAGACCCTCTTGTAGGATGTTGACATTGTTTGGTGATTCTATGACCATTCCTAGTTTGCAGTCGTCAGCAAACTTTGTCAGCCACAGACCTTTAGTTTTTGCTTTTACTTCAGAGAAATAGATTCCAAATAGTAGAGGTTCCAGGACTGACTGATCCTTGTGGAATACCACTGATTGCAGGTCTTCTGTTGGAGGTGGAGTCCTCTATTTTGACTATATGGATTCTATCAGTGAGCTATTTAGTGACCCATCTAATGATATAAGAGTTGATACTTAGCTGGGAGAGTTTGTCAATGATGCCTGAGTGGGGGATAGTGTCAAGTGCCTTGGCTAAGTCTAGGTAGGCTGTATGCCAGATTTCCCCTCATCCAGGGCCTTGTTGACTGTCTCAAAGAAGTCCACCAGCTTTAACAGGCATGATCTCCCTTTCACAAATCTAAACTAAGTAGGGCAAAGTGTTTGGAGACGACCTATATCTTTACTGATATGGTCCATGATGATTCGCTCCATGGCCTTGCAGATAAGGCTAGTCAGGCTGATACAGCTATAGTTCCCGGGGTCAATGGAAGCACCACCTTTGTGCAAGGGAATAACAGTGGCCATTTTCCATTCAGCTGGGATGAAGCCAGTGCTTAGACTATGATTGAAAAGAGTACCCAATGGTGTTGCTAATTCTTGTTGGAGCCCATGTAGGATGCAGCCTAGGATGTTATCAGATCCCATAGATGCTGTGCTCCTGGCTTTAGAGAGGGCATTAATGACCTGCTCCTTAGAGATACAAGGTAGGGGACAGGTGGCAGGTATATTATGGGGTACATGTGGTGGGGACAGGGGAGTGAACTTTTCACAGAATCTGTCGGCCAACAAGTTAGCTATATCCACAGGCCCATTATGTGTGGTATCATTAACTACCAGTTCGGCACAAATCTGGGCCTTTCCTTTTAGGTTACGGATGTAACTTAAGAATGCGTTAAGGTTCTCTTTAGTTGAGGAAGCTAATTTGGATTCATAGTTTGCTTTGGAGGATACTGCGGTGGTGGTGCTGCGGTAGCGTTGTCGCCTCACAGTTAGACGCTGACCGTTCAATTCTCAGTTAGAGCGTCTTCTGTGTGGCAACATGCATGAATGAGCGTTCCTTTGTTGAAGGTTGTGCATTAGGCCTGGCAAGTCAGCACGTCAAAATCTACTGCCAATCATTAGCAGACCGGAGTTCCGCTGTGGCGACCCCTAACCAGGAAAAGCTGAAAGAAACACACACAGTTTGCTTTGGAGGACTTCACAAGAAGTCTTATTCACTTATCTAAGCTGATGGAGTGTTTCCAATTTAGGGCTTGCTCCCTCTTATGCTTAGATAGCAATTACTTCCTCTTATTGTAAAGCCTGTTAATGACAGTTGTCCACCAGGCAGGTTTGCTCTTTCTTGAGGAGCTTGTTTTGGTCCTATCAGGTACAACCAAGTCAATGCAGTCGTACAGGTATTTGTAAAAAGCATCAGTGTAGAACTCGGCATAGTTGCTAATTCCATCTGAGGGGAGAGGTGCAGAGAAGCTATTTATACCATCCTGTAAGAGGTTATAATCTGGTTTGTAGAAGTTTTTTTAGTTTAGTTGCTGCTGGGGGGGGGGTCAGGTGTGATAGTTACTTCAAATGAGACTGATTTGTGGTGAGATTACACCAGGGAAGACCTCACAGTGGGGATACTACAGTGGTCCCCATATTGATAAGCACCTGATCCAGGATGTCAGCACCCCTTGTGGGGGTGTCATCCAGCTGGTCCAGGGCATCGGAGCTAACAAAGTCAAGGAACCTTTGGGCAAGTGAGTTTGAGCAGAAGTAATTTACCCAGTCAATGGATGGATAGTTAAAGTCACTCAAAAATATGGTGTTCAGCTGTATCTTGATAGACTCAAGTAGATCCAAATAGGCAGAGTGGGTGTCCTGATTTATGGAGGGGGTCTTGTAGCTGGCAATGACTTGAATAGGTGTCCTACCAACAGTTAATTGAACCTGAAAGTATCTCCAGGGAATCATGCTGTTTGACTAATCGGGAGATGTATTTATCTTTAATGAAAATTGATACACTGTCTCCTTTAGTTTTCATGCCTTCAGTTTATAGTCTGAACATGTGGAAGGAGGTGTAATCTGGTATGGCTGGGGTGCTCTCCACAGCCTTGAATTAGGTCTCTGTTGGCTGCACAAATATCTGCGTCTTCCATGGTGATGACTACTTCCAGTGAGTGCACAAATGTCTGCATCTTCCAAGGTGAGGACTGCTTCCAGTGAGTGCATTTTCATGTTAGGACTCTTAGTGTTTAGCAGCATAACCTTGAGGTTGTTTTTAGATGGAGTTTTTACATCGAGAATCCTGTCCTTGAGACACTGCCTTAAAAAGGCACTATGGAAGTGGCAAGAATCTTAGCCAGTAGCCGAAATCCCAGGGGTGACAAAAGAACACTATCTCTGGCACAGCATTGAGGTCTGTTGATCATGTCATCCCAGGCTGACAAATACTGGATCCCATTAGAATGACACCAGAAATTAAGCCAATTATTCAAGTCAATCATTTTCTGTTTGTACTGAGGCATCATCCTAGGTGAAGTTAAATGCTGTTTAAGGCTAGGGACATATCTGCCTGAGACACATAGTCCAAGTGGTCAGTCATGTCTCTCTTGATATAGTCCAGAGAGGTACGACTCAAATCATTCTCACCAACATGGACTATGACAGAGTCATAACAGTGCCTGTTGTTGAGAGACTTGAGTGCATATGTGATATGGTGTTTCCTGGCACCTGGCAGACAGCTGACCGTGACCTTTTCCTTCTCCATTCTGGTGATAGGGACATCTGTGTGTCTCACGATGGAGTCACCTATGACTAATAAGTTTGGTTTTGTGATTTGCCTTTAGGGCTTGATAGGTGATATGCTGGTGTGTGAGCTATTATCTGTATTGTGTTCTACAGAGGAAGTATTATGTGAATCATGCTTGTGTTTGTGTTTGGGAGGTCTCTGGTGTTTAGGTATGTTTCTGCTGAGGACCTCCACATATGTAGGTATGTGTGATATGGGTTTGGGTGGAGTAGGAGGTGAGGTGTGCATGCTGATGAGGCAGCTGCTACACTTCCTCAGGATGCTCATGTCGACCAAGCTGGCTGGGAAAACTGTGGGAAATTGTCCATCCATAGTGTTAGGTAAATTTGTATGGTCAGAAGAAGAGGTCGCACTTAGGAGTGGTTAGTACTGAGAGGTGTGTTGGTACCTTTGAGGGAAGGCTTAGTGTTCCACCTGATAGTAGAGCAGAGCCACGATAAACCTTTGGAGGACCACAAGCTACGTGCTAAGGGAAAATTTAACAAGCAAAACTTTTACGCCTAAACCACCAATGGTCATTCTTGTTAATATAGTACACATTACAGGCAGAACCAAAGGCACATCTCTGTGTGCAATCTGTCTTATTTTGTATTTTTTAAGCTACACTGTTTCATCATTGATCTTTATTTATGTTTGACTGGGTAACCTTCAGAAGTGGACATTTTGACTGAAAAATAATTTGGCGAATACATGTTAGCAATGACCTACAAAATATATAAGACTTAATACAGTGCACCAGCAGCTGAATAATAACGGCTGCAGTGCTATGTTATGCATGTCTGCTGTACATCTCTGCACAGAGGAACCATTTTTTCATTCCTTGAACCATTTTATAAAATGTCCTTACGCATTATTTTCTGTTACTTTCTTGAATATGTATGACATCTGAATGAAGTCAGTCTGTACCAGCTATGCATCTAACAAATGCACACTTTCTGATGGAAATGTTCAGATATGTCAAGCCATCTGTAATTCATGTGTAACTGTCTAGGCATTTTTCCCTTTTCCTGGAAGACTTTTTATGCCTAATTTAACATAGCATTAAACGACACGTAGCATAACTCTGTACCTGGGTGGTTGCCGGAATACAGACTCAGTTACGGTCATGAACAGTTCTTAAACTTGTTCCCCAAAGAGCTGGATTATATTGACTCAGAATTTTAAAAAAAATCTGGGTTTAAAGTTATCTCAGATTATGAGCGTCAGATATCGTGCATAACTCATATTGTGCCAGGATGAAGTAATTACCTGCTGCTGCTGTTTATACAACAATCCACACACATCTGCGAGGGACAGATATTTTCGCTGCATTGCTTGTTCTCAAGGTTTTATAATATAAGAAGTCTATTTTCCACCATTCCTGATTTCATCAGATGACAGACATGAACACTACTTCCATATAGAAATAAAATATATTTATTTTACACCACAACCTAGCAGACTGTGTTGAATTTTCATTAGCATATAGTTTTTAATTTGAGTGTATGTGTGTGTGTGTGTGTGTGTGTGTGTGTGTGTGTGTGTGTGTATGTATGTGTGTGTGTCAGTGTTATATATACACACCTAAACCAGGAGTTACAACTAGTCCTCATACCAAAAGTGGTTAAAACTTGATAAATCATGCCACAAGCAAGCCTTAACAGCTTCCCTCGTTTTTGCTTTCCAGACCGCATAAGTCCACAAACATTATATATTGCCAAGCACTTTCAAGCTTACACAACCCTTTTTCAAGACAATTATAACAGATCACTGAATTACCCTCCATATAAAGGGTAGTACTTAAAAACCTGAGATCAGTAGCATTGCAAGGGTGGAGCAAAGGAGGCCATTGCCTGGTGTGCAGAGTGTTAGGCAGGGCCGGTGTTGCATTTTGGGGGCTCCCAGCAAAATGTCAAGTAGAGTCCCCCAGAGCACTTCCAGTTTATGTATCACCCTGTCACTGCCACCCCTCTTAAGGAACTTTTTAGTTCATGCTTCTAGGAGTAGTTTGTGCACACTGAACTGTAGTTATAATGCTCTTGCATTAACACAGGCCTGTGTACCACTCTGTGTTCACTCACCTCACAGTTACTGGCATTTAGTTACAATGATAATATATTACAGCGACTTTGTGTACAGGAATGGGCTTAGGTGAAAAAGTGCCCTAAACACTGCCTGTTATTTCATCCCTCCCCCGTATACACACATCCTCCAGTGCTCTCCTCTGTTTTCCCCTGCCTCATGCTTCCCCACACCATGCGCATTACATTTTTCTTCCTTTTCTCATATTTTACCTTACTCTTCAGCTTTTCCAGAAGCCATGACTTTCTATTTACTCTGAAGTGCATTTTAAAGTTTTTTTTCTTTTTATGCAACCTTTTCATACAGTGATGGCTTGAACAGAAATTATGATTAAGGGAAGAAATTCAGTATTGCTGTTCAACTTTAGTTTTCATTGCATACTTTCAATATACCTTTCATCACAAAGACAGCACAGTAATAACCATTTAGGAAATAACTGAATTAAGCTGTGGCCCCCAGAAGGCACAGGGGTTTATGGATGTATGGGATGCATTTTGGACTATTTTCCCAACCTTTTAATCATCTGGCTAGCCTGAACTAAAAATATCAGGACTTCAAGGAATACACAAGTTCTGCCCAATACCTAATGTTCAGAGCTAACAAAATAGTAGCTCACAATCAACTAGCAAGACAATTATAAAGATATACAAATCCTATCTGGGAATACTGCCTGCCTCCCTACTGCAGTCCAACAAAATTCAATCACTGCTGGTGCATTCCTCTGGCATTGGACTGGGATGAAAGCAGAGGTTAAGATGGCCACAGTCATATATTTCAAGTATTTCAAGTAACTGCTGACATATGCACACACACACACACACACACACGCACACACACACACACACACACACACTTACATACATACATATATATATATATATATATGGTTCCCATTCAGAAGCCTGAAACATCATAAGCCTGAAAATCAAAATCCTGAAACCAAAAGCCTGAAAATTCAGAATCCTGAAAACTCAAAATCCTGAAAGCCCAAAATCCTGAAACTCAAAATCCTGAAAACACAAATAATGCTAATATGTCACTATAAAGACACTAATATCTACCAACTGACCCTGACCCTAACCCTAACCCTAAGGTCTGTCACTATCGCACACTCACCTGACCCGCCCTAACCCTAACTCACTTAAACCGCCCCTAACCCCAATATTTGTCACTATTGCATACATGCCTAACCTGCCCTAACCCTAACTCACTTAAACTGCCCTAACCCTAACATAAAACCAACCGCACTTACCTGACCCCAACGCATGACCTAACACCACAGGGCTAACAATAGCAAAGCCACAATGACATCAGTATGTCTATTTTGTGTTTTCAGGATTTTGAGTTTCAGGATTTTGGTCTTTCAGGATTTTGAGTTTTCAGGATTCTGAATTTTCAGGCTTTTGGTTTCAGGATTTTGATTTTCAGGCTTATGATGTTTCAGGCTTCTGAATGGGAACCATATATATATATATATATATATATATATATATATATATATATATATATATATATAAATATATAGCATACCTCCTCACTACTCACCCCTAAACCTCAAAGGTAGCCACCCGCATACATGTCTGATGAGTGGTTGTGATGAAAGGGAAAAAATAATGATTACAGTAATGTATTCCACTTTGTTTTTCCTAAACAGTACAGTGCCCCTACACAAGCTATAGTAACCTTCTTTGTACACCTCCCAGGTCTGTGTGAAAAGTAAAAGAAGCAATGATGACACTGGCCATAGTCCCAACTCAGGCTGTAATGACTTCCTCTATGCACATCTAAGGTTTGATTCTGATGAAGATTAAAGAAGTAATTACCCCACCACCCCAGCCCCCCACACAGCCTGCAGCAACCTTTGATATACACCTCTGAGCAGGGATGGGTTGAGAATGGGTGGGGCTGAGGGCAGAGGCCACCACTAAGTCCATGTCAAAATCCATTCATACAGTCTGGAATGTGTGTGTGTGTGTGTGTGTGTGTGTGTGTGTGTGTGTGTGTGTGTGTGTGTGTGTATGGGTGTGTCTGAGTCCTAGAAGCTGTAAATATCTGAATCTTCTATGATGTATTTTATGCCTTAGTTTTGAAATATAATGACTTGTTAGATTCATTTTTAATGCTTCCCAGAAAGCTTAAGTATGTACCTGGCATTATTGTGTGCATGTGCACAAATGCAAAACAGATATATATTTGCATGCACACACACACACACACACACACACACACACACACACACACACACACACACACACACACACACACACACTCTGCATGTTCACCTTCATGGAAACTGGAGGAATTCCGTTTACCCTGCTGCATGTTTCTGAGGTGGTGGGCTTAAGAAGAGAACATGGATAGATGCACACAAGGACAGGAATGAGCTTCAGACTCCACACAAAAAAACATAGCCAAGAACTGAACCAGAGTAAAGCATGGCAATGATGCTAACTATGCCACAATGACAATGAATCGTTGCCTTTGCACACATCCTCTTTGTGCCAAACCACCAAAGATAGCCAGCTATCATGTGTAAGAGCTATGTTGGTGACGGTTAAGTGAAAGAAAATATGGCCAGCTTGTTACTCTTAAATGCACTGCAAACAGGTCTCCACCCCCCCCCCCCCAAATGCACACAACAGTAATGGCAATGCTGATGATGTTTGTGTGAGGAAGCCAAATAAATTATAGACAGCTTGTTACTCTTACACTGCAACATGCAACACAGATACACACACAGACACACACACACACACACACACACACACACACACACACACACACACACACACACACACACACACACACACATACACACACACACACACACACACACACACACACACACACACACACACACACACCCACTCACTCACATGCATGAATGTACACAAACACAAATTTTGCACTGATATCAGCAAATAGCAGTACATTGTGTAACATTGGTAGTGCCACACCAGATCAGTGGCTGTTGGTTAGAACTCATTGAGGTCTAATTCATACCTGTCACTGACCCTGATTTCATAGAACATCCCCGATTTTGCCTCATAATTTTCCTTTGTCCCTTGAAAAAAAGTTTGACTTCCTGGTAAATCATTCAGGATTACAGACAGTCAATAAACCCAGAGATCAGTTTCAAACTTCATATTGTCCAAAAAAAATGCATGTTGATGTAAAACATGTTCTTCTATTAACTTTTCAAGTAATATTTTAAAAATGTTCCTGATTATAAGCTTTTATTCTGCTATTATTTTTGGTTTTGGTTTTGCCCAGAATTCTTGGGCAAAGAAGTTAAGAGTTATAGTATCTGATGTTCTGCCTATATTTACAGAACTCACTAAAAAGAGAAAACCATCACTGACGTTTCGATGCATCAGCTCTTCTTAAAATCCAAGGTAAGCCCTGAGACTTGTCACACTGGGTTGCTGATCTCTAGGGCTTATCTGCTCAACATGTTCATTCAGTGATCACTTGCCTTATCCTAACACAGTCATATCACAACCATGATTTAGATAAAGAATATAATTAGAAGATGAATAATCTTTTTCCCCCTGACTTTTCCCAGCCAGCAGCAGCTTTTGTGGGGCCTCAAGGATGACTAAGGGGGCTCCCTGCAGCCATGGGTAATACAGATGACTAAAAGTCAGCTACGCTGATAGTTTTACTGTTGAGAATGCCCACCATACCTCTCAAGTGTACCTAACTATGAGGAATGCACCTCATTTGGTGTCTTTAAAACCTCCTGTTCCTCAAAGTTCCACATTGAAAGGGTCTGTCACACATTCAGTGTTAGGAATTTTTTAACTGATATTCACAGTAAATAGAAATGAATCATATGAATTCATTAAAATATCTTTTTATAAGTAAAATCAACATATTTTAAGCATCCTATGCCGTTCCTAGTTGAATCTGTTAGTAAGCTGTTAGTGTGTGTTCCACATTTTGCCTATTTGTTCCACATTATGTCGGCTAGTGTTCCTTATTTGAAGATGGAAAATTGAGAGCCATGATGCCCACCAGCAGTATTAACTAATTCAAAGGCACTGTCATGGTAAAACAATGTTATGAAATTGCGAAGCCTGTTACTTGACAGAACACAATTACTATAACCACTGACATCTTTGAATTTTAAAGTAGATGTAAGAGTTATTATTACTCATCTGGTTTATTAAGTACACAAGCTGGCTATGGTGTTAAGGTACATGATCAAGAGGCTAGTTCTGCACTTTTTAGCTCTTCACTCAAAGAGCCGGGGGCTGGTAATCTGAAGACTTTTCTGTTTTGATCTTCTGTTGAAGAGGTGGGTTTGTGTGGATTTGGTGGTGTGCGATTGGCTGAATTACTGTAGAAATCCAGTCAGCTTCCTACAATTATCAGTAATCACTCAGCTTTCTCTGCATTAAGCAGAATTTTTTATTTTATTTATTTATTTTTATTTTACATTTGTTGACAGGGATAGTCCGACTGGATACATGTCCATTTTCAGCAGAGGCCCCGGGAGAAAAGCTCCTCATAGCAAAACAGAACGGAGATAGTACATACATAACTGAGTTTTAAACTCAGGAAACATATCAAAATATAAACACAGGATACAACCAGATATCATAATTCACAATGTGCAGACATACATAAGATATGAGGCATGGGCAATTAGCTAAACAGCAGGTTGTGTAGGAACATGATTTAGTGGAGTTGTTAATCGGGTTTAGAGCAGGGGCACAGCCAATGTGATATGAGGTGGTTTTTGAGGCCTCTTTTAAATAGGGGTAGTGAGGTTTCCTTGGTAATGGTAGTAGGGCGTTGGTTCCAGATTTTACCAATTGAGTTGGGAAATAGAGCATTGCCTGCAGAGTCGTTGGATTTTTGGGTCAATATCATTAGTTTATTAGATGTATTATTTTGTTCTAAGGGCTGAGGGGTGGGGCACAAGTTGTGGGAGCAACACAGAGAGCTAGCTGAGTCAGCTATGACGCTGGCTGCATTTACAGGTAAGAATCAAATTACATCGCTTGCCTGGTATCCATTACCTAAGGGCCTGTATATAAAAGTAATAACCATAACAAAAAGCATAGAAAGGAATACACCCAGTAACAACTTCTGCACAAATTAGATACAGGTACTCTCCCATCCAAGTTCTAACCAGTCTTATCCATGTTTAGCTTCTGAGATCAGGCACATTCAGGGCAATGTGGCTGTAAAAGGAAGAGGTGAAGAATTGGAAAAATAGTTTGTTCATTTATTTATTTACTTACTTACTTTTTTGTTGTCTAGATTAGTCTCACTAGGCCAATGTCCTCTTTTGTGGGATGAGACCCAAGGTAGTATTCATACTTAGTAGGTGATATTTAGCCAAGGCACTTAGGAACCTCCCTTACTCTTGCATAGGAGACACACTTGTGTGTGGCGTGTCTTATTTCTTGTTTGCGTTCCAGGTGCATAGGCGGTCCAGAGAAACCAGAGGAAGTATGGTGAGTGTGAGTGAAGAGAATGAAGTTGCGGAGAAGGAGAAAACAAATATGGAAATAGCTGAGCCTTTGTGTGAAAGGCAGTTAAGCACAATGGAAGAAGCAGAGAAATCATTTATATTGGAGGTGAAGGAGCAGAATGATATTGGTGGAGCGGTTCCAGATTTGGAAGATATATTCCAGGAGAAGCAGTTTAAAGGCAAAGAAAATAGCCAGTAGGGATATAATTTTACAACCCTTAAATCTGAAGGGTGAATGGATGATTACTTAAAAGAAATGATTAAGCAGAGTGAATCAGAGAGTGAAATGGCAGCATCATGGGGTGAGATTATGGAGAAAATACAAAAGGAAGAAGTTGCTGAAGATATGACAAGAAGAAAATCATACGCACAGACATTGAAGGAGGGAGAAAGAAGAAGTAAAGACGTGAAAGAGAGGAAGAAGAAATATGTAGTAAGAATAAGCAGTAAGAAAGAAACTGGAATAGACAGGTATGAGGTATGCTACACTATAATTGCATCATTGGGTAATTCACCCAAGAAGGTAAGAGCTTTTATTCTTATCAAAAAGAAATACTGTGATGGATTATTTTGAATCAGCACAGTATATGGAACATTTTTTAGAAAAACAGGAAAAAAAAAAGAACTGTAATCCATGAACTGAATATGTAGTAGAGGCATTTAATAGAGAGACAAAAAAGAGTCATGATACAATTTAGAATGGAAATCGAAAAAGATGACCTGAAAGAACATTTAAAGACAATATGTAAAGATGTGATGGACACAACAAAAATAGATAATGAAAGAGGTTTGTGGACTGGAGATTGGGAATGTGGGATTATTTTCAAAATGGAATGAGATACTGTTGCGCATACTCCTGGTGTGATTAATGCGAATGGTAACAGAGGATTTGTTAAGTACAGAGGGCAACCTAAAACATGTTTTTTTTTCTGGAAAAAATTATCACTTGATCAGTGAATATGATAAACAAAAATGTGTTATTTGTGGAAATGTAGGCCATGCAGCAAAGAAAGTGATATGAAATTTAAAAAAATGTGGAAAAAGTAGACATACATTGGTAGATTCTGAAAAAAAATGTAGAAGTTGTAGAAAAAGAAAGTATACAAGATTCAGTATATGATAAAAATGTAGAAAATGAACAAGAAAAACAAGAAACAAAGATAAAATAATGGAGAATACGGGGAAAGAGAAGGGGAAGAAGAGGTGACTGATACAAATGAAGAATACATGTAAATTGGAAAGTAGTGAGAGGAAACAAAATTCTATAGGGAAAAGGATAAAAGAGAGGAAAAGAAAATTTAAAAGTGTAACTGTGAAAGAGAATAAAAAAGGAAAAGGATGAGATAGAAACAATAACAATATAATTTAAAAGCTGAAGGTTTTAGCTGTAAATGTGAATAGCAGAAAGAATATCAAAAGAATAGGTATTTTAGAATGGTGTGTTTCAATGGACATGCATATTATTATATTAGAAGATACTAGAATTCTGCAAAAGGAAGACACCACTAAATAAAAAAACCAAAAAGAGAAAAACCACACTGGAGGCAAAAAATAATAATATGGTAAGCGCTTTCATTTACTAAAATAAGTAAACTTCTTCAGACAATTTTACAAAGGAAATCAATGTCCTTAAATACAATAAACAATTATGACATCATTTCCTTCACAGACCACCCAGCCTCAAATTAAAATCCCAAATCATTTTCACTTAAAAATTTCCTACATTCTACAACAAACGTATCCAAATACAAATGCACATTCACCTATATACAAATAACTTAATCATTTAAATTCCAGTTATAAAAATATATAGATGTAAATCTATTCTATTAATCTATCTAAGTAAAGCTTTTAATTTCAAAATACTTTTAATAGTAACTATATCATTTAATCCTGGCGGAACCAAGGCATTTAATTTCAGCTGCCATATAAGTTCCTTTTCCTCAAGTTTCAATCCCATTGGTCCTCCCCTATTGTTTTCAGGAATTTTTTCAATAACCAAAAAACTAAATTCATGCTCAGGAAACAACAAAATATGCCTAGCCAATGCATTATTTACATTTCCTTTGTCAATGGCATACAAATGTTCATATATTCTATTCCTGAGGGGTCTATCGGTTTTGCCCACGTAAAAAGCAGAACATTTCAAACATGAGCCTAAATAAACCATCTCACTTGTATTACAATTAAACCTATCATTGATATAATATTTTTTACCATTAACCGTAAAAAAGGTTGTCACATTAATGTGTTTGCACCAACGGCAGGCCTCACATTCAAACATCCCACGATGTGGGGGATGACATTTCAAATTGTTGCATTCCAAAAAAACTTTCAGGTTTTTACCTTTCCTAAACACTACACAAGGACAGTCCCCCACATGCTTATTGATCAGATGATCGCCAAGTAAAAAGTACCAATGTTTAAATATAATAGACTTCAAAACGGGGGCATCAGTTGAAAAGGTGGTTATAAAACTCAACCTACCTACGTCACCGTCAGAAGGACCAACCGGTTGAGTAACACCAATGTCACCCATCGAATGGTTCAAGATTGAATAATTGGAAATAACCTCCAAATAATTAGAACCAAGGTGTTCTGGACTAGTAGTGATCAAATCACTAAATTTACGAATTTTCTTGAATTTACATGGGAATTTCAAGTCGACCGTATTTCTTTTCTTGATGTGGAATTGTTTAAATGTCCTTCATTGAATGGGTTTACTTCTAAGATATTCAGGAAACCCACATATTTGAATGCATTCTTACACTTCTCCAGTTGCCACCCTTTTCACCAAAAGAGAGGGGTTGTTAAGGGGCAACTTGTCAGGGCTGCTAAGATGGTAACTTTGGAGAGTGAATTTTTTGATGAATGCAAGTTATTGAAGGACATGTTTATTAAGCATGGGTACCCCAATAGACTAGCGGAGGACTTTATTGATGAGGTTTCCAGTAAATGGTCTCGTGGGTTATTTAAACCAATTTTGAACATTAAAGAATGCAATGTCACTACTAGTCCGGAACACCTTAGTTCTAATTATTTGGAGGTTATTTCCAATTATTCAATCTTGAACCATTCGATGGGTGACATTGGTGTTACTCAACCGGTTGGTCCTTCTGATGGTGACTTAGGTAGGTTGAGTTATATAACCACCTTTTCAATTGATGCCCCCCTTTTGAAGTCTATTATATTTAAAAATTGGTACTTTTTACTTGGCGATCATCTGATCAATAAGCATGCGGGTGACTGTCCTTGTGTAGTATTTAGGAAAGGTAAAAATCTGAAAGTTTTTTTGGAATGCAACAATTTGAAATGTCATCCCCCACATCGTGGGATGTTTAAATGTGAGGCCTGCCATTGGTTATAAAAAAGAGATGTCTATAATATTTTTGTTCATATGGGGATCCTAAGAAGGAGAGTTTTGTATGTAAAGGAATAAGGAGGATTGGAGTTAATAAACCCAATACATACAGTATCATTGAACCTGAATAAAGCCTTAACAAGTTACAAAAAAAAAGAATAATAATCTCTAAGAACAAATCTGTGATAAATATAAGTGAAAATGTATATAAATGAGGAAATAAAGAAATATCAAAAACAGAATATTCTTATGGAAGTTAAAAGTGAACATAACTGAGAAAATAGGAAAGAATGGTACTTAAACATTATGAAAGAACTCTATTTTATTTTGCCTTGTAAACATTTAGTGATGAGAAAGAAGAAAGCTATTAAAATGAGGTACACGTGGTGTAAAAAATACATGAATGTATTGATTTTTTGTGGTGACTGTCAATAAGCAAACTGTCTGTCAAGGATAATATGCCTTATAAAAGAAAACAAGAAAGAAGAAGTATTGTTTGTTAAGAACTTGAAACAACAGAACATTTTTTTTAAAATGTATTAGAGTAAAGAAGTCATGGGAAGAAATATGTAAAAATAAAATGCTGAAAGGTTTGGAAAAGATAGAACATATGAATATGGACATGTTGGGATATGGATATTATGATGAGATAAGACAAAAAGAAGCAAAGAAAATTGATATAATAATATTATATTTTATATTCTATGGCCATCATAGATGGAGAGACTTAATGAAATTAAATTAAATGGAAATTTGATATTAGCAGAAATTCTAAAGAAGAAAGGGTGGGGGAGTACTTAATAACATAAAATTGATTTATATTGTATAAAGGTCTAAATAATTGCAAATAATGTATAGAACATCAATTATGTAAATAATGTAAATAAGTAATGACCATCAATAGAGAACCCCCTACTTTTTTGATAAGTGTCATTGGATCTGTTACATCCACCTAAGCTACCACCTGATCAAGTAGATGGGACCTCAGTTTAAAATGTCATCTGAAGCTGTAAATGCTCATTCAGACCCTCTTCAAACACATTTAATGCTCTCAGGTAACATTTATTTATGTCTCTACATATGTTAACCTGGTAGGGTCCGACTGGGCTAGAAACCCATTTTCAGTGGAGACCCCGAGAGAAAAGCTCCAGTAAAGTAACAATTAGTTAAGAGTTCAAGTAGTTATGAACAAATTTTACCAAAATGCATTTAACATATTTACATAGGGACACTAGTAGTCATGAATAGAAATATTCGCAAAAAATTTAAAAAAAAGTGCAATTAAACAAGGTTACATAATTAACAATAAATCATGAAGGTGTATGTTATAATATAATACAGAGCTATACAAAATATATCAAGCAAGAAAATATGTCAGAGAAATAAGCAAGTTTTTTTAGAAAAAGCAAAGAGGTTATAAGCATTAGCTGCTAAAAGATACATGAAAAGGGAGTTGTGAAGTAATAAGAAAAGAAACTAGCCAGAAGTGATACAGGGGCAGAGCCAGTTACTATTGAGATAATCTTTTAGTTTTTTTTTTAATGAGGACAAGTGTGGACTTTTTTGGATGTGCTGAGGAAGTGCATTCCAGTCCTTGGCTATTTTATAGGAGCAGAGGGAGTTGCCATTGTTAGTAACTTTCCTGCAGGTCTGTTACAAGTGCTCATGTACTATGCTTGCAATACACTTTCCATTTTAACACTTGCTTGATTAGATAAGTGCTCAACCCCCCCACAAACACAATCACCCATAACTGCTCACTTCCCAAAGCCCTATGAGAACCCTAACTGTAACTCTAAAATTCCCTTCCCACAGTTTAAACCTAAATCCCCTCCTGTTCCATAATCCTAAGATCCCCTTCTCACTCCCTAACTCAGAGAGCCCCTCCTTTCCTGTTCCCTAAACCTAAAATCTCCTCCTGTTCCCTTAACCTAAAACTCCCTTCCCCATTGGTGCCCTAATCCACACTCTCTCCCACTCCCACTATTCACACTTGTCTGCTGCAGTTACTTCATTCAAACTTGACTAATGCACTTGGATAAACTGTGGCAGCTGCTTGCCTGAACACATATTTGAGTCTGACTACGGCAGTCTACCCAGGTTGCAAAGCACTCAGATCTCTGTGAGTTTGACTATGGCAGCCTACCCAAGTCACAAAGCACTCAGATCTCTGACTTCTAGACAGTAGGTTTCAGGCACTCAGGATTCCAGCACTTCTAGAACACCCCTCTTCCTCTCCAACAACCCATTCACCCTCATTTGTCTGGCAGTTGACACAAATCCTATGCCTGCAGACTTAAATACATGGTCACCTTTAGTGCTTCTAATGTGTAGGTATAGCATTACTATACTGACATGTCTGCAGTGAGGGATGTCATCAGAATTAGTGACAGACTTATGGCCATCAGACTCCAGCCTAATGATAGAGCAGTATTCATACTCCCAGCCTATGCCCCACAGCCAGGTTGTGATAGTGAGGAATATATTGCATTCAGACAGCTGTAACACATTCTTAAATTTTTAACATTTATTTGCCTTTTATGTTCCCCAATACGCTCATAACTGCATGTAGCACTACACCCATGAAATATTGTGTCACAGGTGATACAGTCTTTTTCTTTCTTACAGGTGATACCAATTTTCTTCACCAATTTTCTTCTCACAGGTGATACAGTGTTTAAGATCTTCTGCATTTAGGTTCATAGGTAAGTACTAGGCTATCGGCCCTAGGGCCTATACAAGCCTATCCAAATGAGGTTCCCTGGCTTTCGCCACCCAATAAAATTATTTTCCTGTGCCCCTGTCGAGCAGAGCCAAAGCAGTGATCCCTGGGGTGAATTTCCTATTTCCCATCCAATTGTCAAGATTTCTCTTAAAGAGGGCTAATGAGGAGTTTTGCTTGACATGAATGGGTAGCCTATTCCAGAGCAAGGGAAGTCTCTGGGACAGGAGTCTATCCCTCCAGCATGTTCTGTTTATTGTGGTGACAAGGTTTAGGTCCCTGGAGTGTGTGGCTTGGAGAGATTGGGATTTCTTTAAGTGCAGCATGTCCATCATGCCTAGGTTAGACATGGCTTTGTACATTAGGCAGAGGTCATCTCAGAGTAGGTGATATGTGACATAGTAGAGCTGGAGTTTTTTAAGGTGGTCGGCATATGGCATCTGTTTGAGGCCTGTAATCCTTTTAGTGAGGTATTTCTGTGGCCTTTCCAACTGTTGCAGATGTCTTGTGAGGTACATGCCAAATGGGGCATTGTACTCTATGATGGGTCTAATAAGGGAGGAGTAGAGAAGAACGATGACCTCTTCTTCTGGAGGAGAACCCCTTTGTGATGACATGTGCCATGTAGAAGGATTTCCTGACTACTGTGGTGACGTGATTATCAAAGGAGAGACTACTGTTCACCTGTGTCCCAAGGTCTTTTATCACACATTCAGTGTTTAGTAGGCTACCGCCTATGTGGTAGTTCATGGGTATGGTATTTTTCCCAAAGGGGATGACAGTGCACTTCTTGGCATTGAGCTTTATGCCATGATTTTGACACCAAGCATCAGTCTCAGTGAGGCCTCTTTGTAGAATGTCCACATCCTTAGGTGAAGCGATTATGGCTACTAGTTTGCAGTCATCTGTGGATTTTGTTAGCCACAGACTAGTTGTATTAGTCTGGACTTCAGAGAAGTAGATACCGAACAGGAGAGGATCCAGGACCGAACCCTGTGGTACTCCACTTATCACTGGTCTGAAGTCGAATGTGGAGTCACCTACTTTCACTGTGTGGGTTCTGCCAGTGAGCCAGTTGGCCACCCATCTTGTGACATAGGGATTTATGCCTAGTCCAGTGAGTTTATCTATAATTCCAGAGTGGGGGATGGTGTTGAAAGCCTTGGCGAGGTCAAGATAGGCTGTGTGTACCACCTTACCTTTGTCTACGGCTCTGGTGACTGCCTCGAAGAAGTCAATAAGGTTTAGGAGGCATGATCTACCTTTTACAAACCCAAACTGAGTGGGGTCCAGAGTTTGGAGGTTACCTATGTCTTTGTTTATAAGCTCCATGATGATACGTTCCATGGTCTTGCAGACCAGGCTCATCAGGCTAATGGAACGAAAGTTCCAGGGTCTGTGGTGGCACCCGCTTTGTGGAGTGGGATAACTATCGCTGTGATCCATTCCATAGGCACAAAGCCTGAAGTGAGACTATGGTTGAACATAGTACTTAGGTGGGGTGCTATTGTGTTCTGTAGTTTGTGCAGAACACAGCCTGGGATGTTGTCCAGTCCCATGGATGCTGTGTTCTTGGCTTTGGAGAGTGCGGTCTTTACCTGTGTGGCCGTGATTCCAGGGGCTTTGCAATCATCCGGTATGGGGATGGGCCCTTTGGGGTGGGGGTGCGAAGTTAGCACTGAACCTAAGAATACAAGGGAAAGAAAAATAATCTGGTTCCACACAGCAGTAAAAATCAATATATCCTTTATTGTAGTAAGGTAAGCACTTTCTTGGAATAACATCCGCTTCATCAGACCAACAAAGATGGAATAACAGTTACATTTTTAAACACTAATACAAAATGTGCATCATAGCTAAAAGCCATGTGACAGAATGCATCTGTAAAATATATAGATCTTTAGAAAATTGAATAAAAACAGACTAAATGAACAAAATGTACTTAAAAATGGTAACGAATACAATAGTAAAAAATAATAAATAATAAAAGATGGACTATTGAAATATATATGATAAAATATCAAAAGAGAAATCAATGCTTTAATGGCCGTGCTTTAAGGAAGGGTTTCAGGGAAACTCTGTTGTTTAAACCAGGAGGTTTATCAGCGCAAAATCCATTTCTGTTCACTAGATTCTGTTCTGTTATTTATGTCACCTCCTCTCTTGGTACTATGCAGAATCTCTAGTACCATAAAGCTAAATTTATGTTCTTTACCCTCTTTAGCTGCATGTAGTGATAGTGCGCTGGTTTCTTTAACATTCCTAATACCCCTAAGGTGTTCAAGTATTCTATCCCTAAACACCCTTTTTGTTTTCCCTATGTAAAATGAGAAGCAGGTAGTACAATAGCAACAATAGACAACATTTTTTGATCAACAATCTGCATAAAAAGCAGTATCTATCTTAAAACCCAAAGTGGGATGTGTGAAATGATTATCTTTGTGTATATGTGTACAGGCCATACAATTCCTACACATATATGTACCAAGTCTATCAGATATTATAGTTGATTTAGTATTAAAGGATCGATAACAGAGCTGATTCTTAAGTGATCTATTATTTCTAAAAGCAAAATCTGGCTGTGTGCCAATGACCCCATTCAACTCATGTACAATAGACAGAATATCCCAGTTCTTTTTAATAATATCACATGCTACATGCACATTACTGGCAAAAGTCAATGGCATCCTTAGTTTATTCCTAGAGGTATCAGTGGAAGCGTCACTTGAGAAAGTATTGTCAATATTATCCCTGTTGTTAATGCTAGTGGGGAGGGGGGAAAAGTATGGCTGGCACTTACCTGACCTATGCCGCCATCCTTCTGCTATTTGAGAATCAATAAGTTTACTGCGATAGCCTCTTTCTAAAAATTCTTGTTTAAGTGTTTGTAATGCAACAATGAGACTATCATCATCATTAAAAAAGTCTCATAGTTCGAAATATCTGTCCTTTCAACACATTAAATTTTGTATGATTCGGATGCATACAGCCATAGTGTAGAACGTTATTCTTTCTAACAGTTTTATTTATTTATTTAAATTTGTTGACCGGGAGTGTCCGACTAGACGTAGGTCCATTTTCAGCGGAGGCCCGGGGAGAAAAGCTCCACAGTTAAAATAAACAGACAGTATATACATTGGATTACATAGTGAATAACAATTTACATAGCAATTACTTACAACATATTTACAGATGAAGAGCATAGTACATCAGTAGACAACTAGAATCTTTATCTGTGAAGTGCATACCATACATTAACAAATGTTACAAGAAGAAGAAGTTCATGCTGTATAATAAGTACTGGCTTATGAGCATCTGAGCTTGCTATAATCAAGGTAGTTAGTGGAGTGGAAAGAAAGGTAGTGGTTGGATGGGGTGGATGATATTAGAGTGGGAGTTGCAAGGGCATAGCCAGCATGTTTTTAGTTGTGCTTTTAGTAAAGTTTTGAAGAGGGTGCATGATGGTATGGAGGTAATTGTGGGTGGGAGTGAGTTCCATAATTTGGCTATGGCGCAAGAGAATAGTGCTTCACCAGCAGAGTTATTGGCTTTAGTGATCTGCAAGTGATTTTTGCTGCTGGATCTTAGTGGTCTGGTGGTGCGATAGGGTTGGAGTAGATTCTGGAGGGATGGGACATTTAGTGGATGGTTTACTAGTTTGTGGGCGAGTAAGAGTTGATACCACTGAAGGAGGTGAGGGAGTTCAAGCCAGCCCAGTTCAGCAAGTGAGAGACAGTGGTGACTACGGTACGATGCCCCTGTGGCGAATTTGGCAATTTTGTTGTAGCAGGTCTCTAGCTTGTTTAGATCACATTGCCTTAGGTTGGTATATATTGGAGAGGCATAAAGTAGGGTGGAGATAAGGTGGGAATTTGCTATTGAAATCTTTGCTGCTTTGGTGAGAAATTGCTTATTTCTGTATAACGCTCCTAGTTTTTTGTGGACTTTTTTTATAGTCATGGATATGTGAATGTCAAATTTTAGTTTATTGTCTATTTCCACTCCTAGCAATTTGGTGTGTTCAGTTGGGTATATAGTGGTGTTGTCTTTTGCCGTGATGTTAAAGTGAGTTGTTTTGAGTATGTTTGGTGGGTTGGAAGATGAGTAGTTTAGTTTTGTTTGGGTTGAGTATTAATCAGGCATCGGATAACCATGTTTCAACAGAGGAAAAGGCTTCCTGTGTGACTTTTTGCAGTTTTGGTAGGGACTGGGCTGAGCAGATGATGGTCGAGTCATCTGCGTATTGTATGAGTGTGCCATGTTTGGTGGCAGAGGCTAGATTATTGGTGTAAACAGAGAAGAGTAGGGGTCCAAGGATGGATCCTTGGGGAACCCCTATGGAGACAGGTAGTTGTGGAGATATGTCATTCTGCCATACAACGGATTGTTGGCGGTCAGACAGGTAACTCTGAAACCAGTTGGTGACTGATTGTGAGAAGGATAGGTTATTGAGGACAGAGATAAGTTGTTTGTGTGGGACCATGTCAAATGCTTTAGATAGGTCTAGGAAAGTAGCAGAGGAGAGATAGCCATTGTTTTTATGCTGAAGGATAGTGTTAGTAAAAGAGAGTAAGGCAGTGGTGGTGATATGGTTTGATCGGAAACCATGCTGAGTACTGGAAAGGAGGTTGTTAGTAAGGAGGTAGTCTGAGACCTGAGAGTGTATGCATCTCTCTAGTATTTTGGAGAGTGGAGAGAGAATAGCTATGGGGTGGTAATTGGTTAGTTCTGTGGAGGGTCCGCCTTTGTGGAGGGGAATTATATGTGATACTTTCCACAGTGTGGGAACGTAACTTTCTGACAGAGATCGGTTAATCAAGATAGATACTGGGTAGACCAGAGCATCAGCTGCGATATGTAGGTATTCACTTGGGAGGCTGTCTGCTGCTAATTTGGTGGGTTTAAGTTTAGTTAAGAGTTTTTTTATGTTGGAGGTAGGTACAGGAGAAAAAGAGAAGGCAGTGGGGAGATTACTAGTTGAAGGTGTGGGTTGGAGGGGAGGGGGGTTGTGTTGTTTAGCTAGTGATAGTATGGTTTGGGTGAAGTGTGTGTTGAATGAGGTAGCAATATTTTCTGAGGAGTGAGGGATGTTAGGAGGAGGGGTACTGACTTTACCTGGGTGGAGGATGGAGTTTATGGAGGACCAGAATTGTTTGGGGTTGTGTTGTGTTGGAGACTAGGGCAGACTGGTAGTATTGGGATTTGTCCTGTTTTATTAGCTTTTTGACTCTATTGCGTAGTTCTAGGAATTTCTGTCTAGCTGAGGGGGTTTTGGTTTTGCGCCAGTGCTCCCAGGCTTTATCCCTGTTTTTCATTTCTGACTTAGTGGTTTTCTGTAGCCATGGGGAGGGTTGTGCTTTGGTTCTGGAGAATCTTATGGGGGCATGGTAATTAAGGATGTTCAGGAAGGTAGTATTAAAAAATTCAACTGCATCATCTAGATCATCCAGTTTTCTTATACAAAGTAGTAGACACAGTGGATAAATTATTTTTAGTAACTTTAACATCCAAAAACTCTACTTTTATATCAGAATATTCATAGGTAAAACTTAAGAAAGTATTTAACTGATTATAAAAGAAACTCTTGTAGCCGCTGCTCTGAGCCATGCCACAACAAAAAAATATCATCCACAAAACGTTTATACCATTTGATGTTAACCTGGTATTCATTATTCGAAAGTACATGTTTAGCTTCCCAGTTAGCTAGGGATAGGTTGGCGTAGCTATTAGCACAAGCTGTGCCCATAGCTACGCCAACTTTTTGTGCATAATAAACATCATTAAAAATAAACACATTGTTTTCTAGGATGATTTCGAAAAGTGTGCAAATAAGTGTCACCTTAGTATCAGAGGTGTTTCTCTCACACAGTAATTCTCTGACATTTTCAGTTCCCCATTCATTGGGTATAACAGTGAACAATGATTCAGTATCCACTTACAAATAAACATTGTCCTAAGATAATTTCATTTTGTTTAGATAGATCATTTAAAAAACTATTGGTATCCTTTACAACAGTGCTACAATTAGCCAAGGCAGCATGCAAAGTCTTTTCTACAAGATAGAAAGTGGCTCAGTTACCCAACCTCGGCCTGAAACTATAGGGTGCATAGGTGGAGTTAAAGGATTCTTATGTATTTTGGGTAGACCAAATATGAAAAGGACTGTTGGATTTTCTACCTTGAAATACTCAAACAGTTGCTCAGATATCATGCCTGTTATTAATAAATCAAAGATCAAAAACTGTACTTTTTCTATGACACTACTAAGTATATGCATAGGTAAGATGGCATATGTATCAATGTCGCTGAGATGACTTAACATAGATTCTATATATATATATGTCCTTGTCGATAACAACCTACCTAACTCTCTCCATTTATCTCACCCTACTACTACCTCCAGCTTCCTGCTGACCTAGGTATCGCCCCTAGCCCTATTAACGCTGAGATCTCAGCCATCACCATGGACAGAACCTCATTTACCACCCTCCCCCTTGTACTTTTACTCCTCAGTTTACCGTATCTCTTAACAACCTATGAAACACAAGCCCTAACAAGAATCTACCTTCCTAAGGGTCAGACCTCCCTGTATTCCCAAAATACCACTACTCTTATCCCCCCCTCTCTCTACTCTGCTACTCACCTCATCCCTAAAAGTACACACTTTATTCTTAGATACCCAAAAGTATCCTCATTAAGAGAACAGCTTAAACTACTAACTAGACTACAAAAAATACTAGAATATTTGAAAAAATCCATCACTAATGACGGGGACATCCACCCCAACCCAGGCCCTCATAGTGACCCAGACCCTAACCTCCGCCATGCAGCTAGCAGACCTGGACTCCTCTTTTGCTCCATCTCAATATTAGAAGCATTAACAATAAAGTCCATAGCTTGCATGCCATGCTTGATATCCACTCCCGGACATAATGTGTTTATCAGAAACTTGGCTCAAACCAAGCACCAAGGATGAGGAAATTATCCCTCCTGGATATAACATCATCAGGGCTGATCGTACAACCAGAAAGGGTGGTGGAATAGCTGTGATGTTCAAGAACTCCTTGAGCATTACAATGAATTCACTGCAACCCCCAAAAGTTCCAAACCTGGAACTGATTGCTCTTAAGATATCCCTAAACAGACAAAAAAGTATTAATCTCATAGTAACCTACCTACCACCGGGCAAAAATGTAGAAAATCTTGAACAAACCCTTAGTTGGCTTGCTAATAACTATCCCCAAGAAACAATAATATTAGGAGATGTTAATATAGACTGGTCTCTACTGCCCAATCAAATCCTCTCCCCATTAACTTACATGGTTTCTCCCAAAATATTCTTTCTCCCACTAGAATTGGACATGCACAACAAAAGGAGAGCATTATTGACTGGATTCTTACTAATAGGAATCCAAATAACTATACCACAGGGACCCTTCCCAATGACCTTAGTGACCACCTTGCTACCTTTATTATAAAACACAAATGTTCAAATAAGACTCCCCCCATAACTAGATTAGTAAGGAATAGCAAGAATTTTGTCCCTGACCAATTCCTAGCTGATCTCAAGGCTTGTAACTGGCACATCCTAAAAACCCTATCCTTAGATGAAAGTGTTTCATACTTTAATAACACTTTCCTCAAGATACTCAATTCCCATGCTCCTAATCGACTTACGAGAACTAAGGAATGTATAGCACCCTGGCTAACACAAGAAACTAAATCCAAAATTAGAATCAGAGACCAGGCCTGGAATAAGTGGAGAACCACAAAAACCCCCCTAGACCGCATCAAGTTCCTCCAGCTAAGAAATTCAACCAAAGTAGCCGTTAAATCTGATAAAAAACAATATTTCTGTCACCTCCAAGACAAACATCAGTATAATCCTAAAAAATTCTGGGCTGGTTTTAACCGCTTACTTCATCCTGGTAAGTCTACTACCCCCACCCCCGACAAACTCATGGACAATGACCCAACAGAAATAGCCAACTCCTTTAATTCTTTTTTCACTGAGACCATCCAGTCCCTTGCCAGCAAGCTTCCCACGCCTCCCTCAGTGACAACCCCAACTATAAATACAACCCAAACGGCCTTTAACCTACAACCCATCTCCACCTCCTACATTCGCACCCTCTTGAAAAAATTGAAACCAACCACCCTCGCGGCAGATCTGCTCCCTGCCAAATACCTACAAATAGCATCTGATGCCATAGCCTACCCTGTATCAATCTTGATCAACCGGACCATTTCTGAAGCATCTATTCCCTCTATCTGGAAAATCTCTTATATCATCCCCCTCCACAAAGGAGGGCCCTCCACTGAAACCTCCAACTATAGGCCCATAGCCATACTGTCTCCCTTAGCCAAAATTATGGAACGCTGTGTCCATAAACAACTCATTACCTATCTCATACATAACAACCTCCTATCAAATACCCAACATGGCTTCCGCCCCCATCACAGCACAACCACAGCTCTTCTCTCCTTTGTAGACTCAGTCAACCACAATCGCAATAATAAACTAATATCCTCTAAGCTCTTTCTAGACCTGTCGAAAGCCTTCGATATGGTCAACCACCAACTACTGCTTCAGGCACTGGAAACCTTACATCTTAGTAAACTAACCATAAGTTGGTTTAATGCCTATCTCTCTAGCAGAAAACAGGCGGTCCAGTGGCAAAACAGCCTATCAGACCTACTCCCAACTAATATTGGTGTCCCCAAGGATCTATCCTTGGTCCCCTTCTTTTCTCCATTTTCATAAATGGCCTACACTCAATTATTCCCAAAGCCACCTGTATTCAATACGCAGATGACTCCACCCTGATCTGCTCTGACGAATCTCTCGCCAAACTCCAAGCCACAACCCAAAACTGCTTCTCTACTGTCGAAAAATGGTTCTCGTAACTTAAACTCTTACTTAACCCTACCAAAACCGACTTACTTCTCTTTTTCCCACTTCAGTGACTGCTCAAACTATAGAACCCCTCAACACCAACAATCCCACTTTCCATGTGTCCTCCAATAATGGGACCATTATCTACCCCGTATCCAATACCAAACTACTAGGGGTGACCATAGACCATAAACTTAAATTTGATATACATGTAAACTTAACTATTAAATCGGTTAACAGAAAACTTGGGTCACTGTATAGAATAAAGGCCTTCTTAACTCCGCACACCAAACTAACTATTGCCCGAACCCACCTACTCTCCACACTCCTCTATGCCTCCCCGATATTCTCCTTCCTAAACAAGAAAGAGCTTAATAAACTAACAACTACCTACAATCACATAGCCAGATTCATAACAGGAACGCCCTATCGCACTCATCACTGCCTAAATTTAAGGTCTCTCGAATGGCTGGAACTGCCCAATTTACTCAAATTCAACCAGCTAACTGAGGCTTTTAAAATTATTAACCATCCAGATAAAACTCCTCACTGAACAAAATACTTACCCGTACTCCAACCTTAACTCCCTCAGGTCTTCCAAAAGTCTACAAGTAAGGACCATTAAATCTAACAATGCTGGTGGTGATGCACTATATGCCAATTCCATTGGCAAATCCTGGAACGCCCTACCAAACAACCTAAGACTTATGCCCTCTCAGCACCAATTTAAATTACATCTTAGAGCATACTTGAAATCCAAATGGTTATGCCCTTGCTCCAGTCCAGACTAATAAGCTATTGTCCCTGCCGCACCTAGGCTTCTCTCAGCCTCCACCTAACCCAAAAACCAAAGAACACTCTATTTAGCCCTGCTTGTCTGGCTGTTCAAATCTGTACCTCGTTAAATCATTTAATAATTCTTGCTTCTCTTATTTGGTCTTTAAGCATCAGTGTATTTAATTGTACTCACTTGTTATAGGTTTATCATTGTATTTGTATTAACCAGTATTAACTTGCGTAACAACATCATTGTATTTGTTAATCTAACTATGACCTTGGAGCTTTTCTCCCCGGGCCTCCACTGAAAATGGACATGTATCCAGTTGGACTAGCCCGGTCAACAAATGTAAAATAAATAAAATAAAATACCACCTCCTTTATCAGCTGGACGTATTTCTATACTATTTAGTTCTTTCAATTCAACTAGAGCTTGTATCTCTGCAGCTGATAAATTACTAAAATTATTAGTTTGCTTATCTAGGGACTTCTCTCTAAGTTGTTTTTCACAAAGGTCAATGAACAGATCTATAGTAGAATTACTAGGTGGTATGTAAGTGCTGGGCTTTCTAAATATACCATCAGCATTATTAGAATTACTAAACATAGCTTTAAGTGTAAGAGTTCTGCCAAAAAGGTGTAGGTCTTTAATTACCTCTGTTATGTCCATTCTTTGAGCTTTTTAAACCTCTGTTTAACACAGATAATTGTGAGTCAGTTAAAGTTAAAGCAGAGATATTGTAAGACTTTTTAATGATGATGATAGTCTCATTGTTGCATTACAAACACTTAAGCAAGAATTTTTAGAAAGAGGCTATAGCAGTAAACTTATCGATTCTCAAATAGCAGAAGGATGGCGGCATAGGTCAGGTAAGTGCCAGCCATACTTTCCCCCCTCCCCACTAGTATTAACAACAGGGATAATACTGACAATACTTTCTCAAGTGACGCTTCCACTGATACTTCTAGGAATAAACTAAGGATGCCATTGACTTTTGCCAGCAATGTGCATGTAGCATGTGATATTATTAAAAACAACTGGGATATTCTGTAAAGAACATAAATTTAGCTTTATGGTACTAGAGATTCTGCATAGTACCAAGAGAGGAGGTGACATAAATAATAGAACAGAAGCTAGTGAACAGAAATGGATTTTACGCTTTCAAGCTGATAAACCTCCTGGTTTAAACAACAGTTTCCCTGAAACCCTTCCTTAAAGCACGGCCATTAAAGCATTGATTTCTCTTTTAATATTTTATCATATATATTTCAATAGTCCATCTTTTATTATTTATTATTTTTTACTATTGTATTTGTTACCATTTTTAAGTACATATTGTTCATTTAGTCTGTTTTTATTACATTTTCTAAAGATCTATATATTTTACAGATGTATTCTATCACATGGCTTTTAGCTATGATGCACATTTTATATGATTTTTGATTGGATTTATTAGTGTTTAAAAATGTAACTGTTATTCTATCTTTGTTGGTCTGATGAAGCGGATGTTATTCCGAGAAAGCACTTACCTTACTACAATAAAGGACATATTGATTTTCACTGCTGTGTGGAACCAGATTATTTTTCTTTTTCTTGTAATCTCTGTTTTTTGCATCTGATTTCTTATTTGGTTCAAGGACTGTTTTCATTTAGCACTGAACCTGTCTGCCATGATGTTGGCAATATCAGTTGATTCGGTAAATGTAGTGCCATTGAGCTGTAGTTCAGAGCAGATCTGAGTGTTGCCATTGATGTTCTTGACATAGCTGTAGAAGGCTTTGTGGTTGTCTTTAGAATCAGTGGCAATTTTCTTTTTGTAACTAGCTTTGGAGGATTTTATGAGGGATCTCAGCTTCTTGTTGATGCTGACCAAAGAGTTCCTGCAATCATGGGATTTTACTCTTTTTTGCAACAGTTTCTTCCTTCTGTTGTAGAGCTTGTTTATGGCAGGTTTGCTTCCTTTTTCTGGAAGATAGTGTCTTGGTTCTGTTGGGGATGGCACGGTTCATGCACTCATGTATGTGCTTATACATGCATTTGTATATGATTCAGCAGTCGTGCCACTATTTTCCATGTGTGTGGGTGTAGTGAAGTTTGCCACGTCTGACTTAAGAAGCATGAAGTTAGCTTTGGAGAAGTTTTTTTACGGTGGTTTCCTTAATGGGGAGGGGGGGGCGGGATATGGATGTCTAGGGTGATTAGCTTGTGGTTGGACCTGACCAGCGAGGAGTTGACCACTGACATGGAGAATCTGTTACCCATATTGGTAACAACCAGGTCCAGGATGTTGCTAGACCTGGTAGGTGTATGGACAAGCTGGTCCAGGGCATTGGAATTGATGAATTCCAGAAAACATTGGGCATGTGAGGTAGTACATGAGTAGTTTTCCCAGTTGATGAAGGGGTAGTTGAAATCTCCCAAAATTAGGGTATTGGGCTGTACCTTGATATTATCCAGTATATCGAGAAACATGGAGTGGGCATCCTGAGGCATGGCTAGGGATCTATAGCACACTACAATCTGAACTGCAGTCTTGCCCAGTGTTAATTGTACTTGGATAATTTTAGAGGCATTATGTTGAGCAACTAGCCTGGAGGTGTGGATATCCTTTATGAGCATGGACACGCCTCCTCCTTTAGTATTTCAGTCCAGGTTAGGTGGCCAAAAGGTGTGATAAGAGTTGTAGCCTGGTAATGCAGGGGTGATCTCTGGAGTCTTAAACCAGGTCTCTGTCACTGCACAGATGTCGATGTTCTCCATCTTAAGGAGAGCCTCGAGTGTGTGCATTTTGAGGTTTAGACTTCTAGCACTGAGTAGCATTACCCTTAGATTTTGCTTGTCTATGTCTGCTATGATCGTGCGTTTGATGTTTGAGCCTTGCCTAAAAAAAAAGGCGCTATAGGGGCAGCAAGAGTCTTAGCCAGTATCCGGAATCCCAGAGGCGACAGGTGCAGGCCATCTCTGACAAAGCACCGTGGTCTGTCGATCATGTCATCCCAGGCAGACAGATACTGGATCCCCTTTGAATGACACCAGAAGCTTAGCCAATTGTTGAAATCAATCACTTTGTCCTTGCACAGTGGTATCATTCTGGGTGATGGCAAGATGCTACTCAGGGCTAATGTCATACCTGCCTGGGCCACATGGTCAAAGAGCTCCTCCATGTCTCTTTTCATGTAGTCCAGAGAGGTACATCTCAGGTTATTCACTCGAACATGGAATTTGACAGAGTCATACTTGTACTTGTTGTGGAATGACCTGAGTGTGTGCATTATATGGTGGATCCTGGCACCCAACAGGTAGCTGACAGTAACCTTCTCCTTGTTTAGCCTGGTGACAGTGACATCAGTGTGCCTGACTGTAGAGTTCCCAGTGACTAGTATGTTGGGTATGTTGTTTTGCCTTATAGGCTGAGGTTGAGTGGCACACTGATTTTGTGGGCTATGTGTCATTTGGGTAGTGTTGGGGGGTGGTGGTTGCTTGTGTTTCAGCTTTGGAGGTCTCTGTTGTTTGGGCAGATTTTTATTGAGAGCCTCTGTGAATGTAGGTGTGTGTTTTGTGTTAGTATGTGTGGGTTTGGGTGGTGCAGGTTTTGATGGACTACGTGTTGAGTGTGGTGTGGTGTTAACCTTCTCCTCTTGACTGTCTAGTCCAGTCTTGGCTGGAGAGAGCTTGGCTTCCAGTTTGGCTAAATAAGTGCATCTCTCACAGGTTGTAGTGTTGGGTGGTAGGAGGATAGGGTTGTCAGTGTACATGAGGCAATTGCTGCATTGCCCCAAAATGCCCAGATTCATCAGGTGGACAGGAGAAAACACCGGGAGCTGATCCTTGGACATGACTGGTTAGTGCTTATTAATTTAAGTACTGGGAGCTGATTTTTTTCTTGATTAGTGAGGAAAGTTGAGTGCTGCAGTAATTTGTAGATTATTTAGTGCTTGCAGTGAGACTTGGACAAGTTCTAAGCACAAGTAACAGTCTGAGTGCTAAAACTAGTAGACTGGCTACTTCAATGGAACAGAAACAGTTTTGAGTGCCAAAAGTAAAAGACTGGCTAGTTCAAGAGAACAGAAACAGTTTTGAGTGGTAAAACTAGAAGATTGGCTAGTTCTAAGGGAAAATTTGAAGAGGAGACTTTCTGGCGCCGGGAAAAGTTCAACTGCAGTTAAACTCCAATGCATGATGTGCATAACTTCACAAACATGGGTTTTTAAACAGAAAAATGAAAGGAATAGAAACAAAACGGCCAATAAAACGACAGAGTCTGAGCTGAAACCACTCCTCCAGGCAACAGATAGGCTGTTTCAAAGCTCACCATTCTCACTAATGAACAGAGAAGCTTCCTACTATCTTAGAAAGATCTGGGCAACACAGAACTTACAAACAGCCCAGAATTCAGCAAAATCTGAAAACCGGACTCTACTAGCTGTAGAAAGGTGGGAAACCAGTACAGAGATAGAATTAGTTTGCAAAACATGTTTGCAATAACCAACAGCTTGTACATTTGAAACAGTTCCTAGGGCACATTCCCTGTTTAGTGCACCAATAGGGTGGTTGTTCCCTAATACGGGATGTAAAATATCTTTTTGTTTTTTTAATGATTTAAAACCCATCCCAGTTTCTAATTTTACAGTCCGGTCCTGCTGTTTCCTCTTATACATGTCCTGTCCACCCACCATGATGTTACAGCTACAAAATATTGTTCTCTTATCTTTTGTAGTACTTTCAAGGTGCAGTATGGCATAGTCCTAGTGTCTAGTGTTCCTTCCCCAAATATTGCAGGATTTGATCATTAGTCTAGGGGAGACTGAAGGTGTGACAGTACCCCTCACTTCCACACACATACATTCACCCCCCCCCACACACAGATGCACTCACCATTCAGCCACACACACACACACACACACACACACACACACACACACACACACACACACACACACACACACACACACACACACGCGCACAGACACACATGCACACACACACATTTGCACCTACTCTACCTACACATTCATGTACACACACATACACACACAGACACACACACACAAATGCACTCAGCCCCCCCCCCCCCGTCTCATACATGGACACACTCATCCAAGGACACACACACGCACACAAACATACATCAATCTTCAATATCCCCTAACTAAAGCCTCTACTGTGACCATTCATACTGGCACACACACATATATACGCATGCACCTAAGGCCATTCATCCCTCTACATATACTCACACATGCAGCCACACACATAATTACACTCATACCTACTCCCTCTCCACTAAACTCCCTGGCACTTACCTCAGATGCAGTCTCACACATTGGAAGCAATGGGTGCATGCAAGCTTTTGGGTGTGCTCATTACCAAAGCTGCTTGAGTTAACTTGCACAGTTGAGCGATTCTCTGAATTCCATGGCTGCACAAATGGATTTGTGTAGGCATTTCTTTGGGGGGGGGGCATATGGCTAATTAGCATAGTCTGTTCCCCTGGCACGCTTCATTAGTATTTGTGGTAGGCAGCAGACATAGCCCACCATGGTGTTGCAGGATTTCATGGTAGAACTGGGACCATGAATTGTACACCAAGCTTACACCTCATAGTAACATTTGTGGCCCACAGTTAGGAGGAGAAAAAGATATATCTATCAAGTAATAAAGCTTTATCAATGCAGTAATTAATGTTCCCCATAATTATTGTTTTTGTGTAAAAAAGAATATATACTTACTTTTATCCTTCATTTACAGTGTATAATGTTTGCAATCGACTGCTGTGTATTTAATAGTTATACTTAAAGAAACAATGTAGCCATTGTCACAACAAAGCATTATACAACCATATATACAAGGGATTTTTTTTAATCATACCAAGTAAAACCATACAAAAGGGCAACTACTGTAAAATAAATAAATAAATGCATACATAAAAATACGATATACAACAAAACAGTATTAATAATTACAGAGGGCATTTCCTAAGGACAATAATGTCCCCCAGGTGAGATAGAGGAGAAATGGCTCCTGATGGTACTCATAGCAGTGTAGAGAGAAAGGCATATCCCTGATGACTGGAGAATAAGCATGGCAGTGCCAGTGTACAAGAACAAAGGGGACGTCCACAACTGTGGGTAGTACAAAGGTATCAAACTCCTGTCACATTGCATGAAAGTTCTGGAGACCGTGATTGATAAATGAATATACAGAGTAGTAGAAGGTAAGATGGGAGAGGAGCAGTTTAAATTCAGATCAGGATGTAACACAAATGACCTGATATTTGCAGTGAGACCAATAGCTGAGAAGAAGCTAGAGGGGAGGAAAGAGTCTAAGTGGGCATTTGTAGACATGGAGAAAGCACATGACAAGGTCTAAAGAAAGCTGATTTGGGCAGTCCTGCAGTTGTTCGAAGTCCCAGCAACATTTGTAGAATTAGTGCAGGCTATGTTCAAGGACCCAATGACTCAAGGTATGAACAATATTCGGTCTCACAGATCGGTTCCCAGTGGGAATGGATGTGCATCTGGGTTCAGCTGTGAGCTCACTGCTATTCATACTGGTGATGGATTACATTAGCAAACAAGATGGAAAGGAGAGATCAACAAAGCTGCTGTATCCAGATGATGTGGCCTTTCTGAGCAAGAACTTCAGCAAAGAATAGGGGAATATAATGCAAAACTGAAGGCACATGATATGAAATGGTGTACAGATAAGACAGTTGTAATTGCAGCAAATAGGGGAACTCAGAAGAAGCTATGAATTGAGATAGAAGGGAAGACAGTGGAACAGTTAACAATGTGGTTGAGGAGAAGAGAAGTCTGAATGAAGAGTTCAAAGTTAGAATCAGAGGGACTGACTTAGAGTGCAAGGTGTAGTAAATGACAGAAAATGCTAAAGAAACTGAAAAGTAAGGTGTACAAAACAGTAGTGTGACCAGTACTACTGTATAGAACAGAAACTTGGGTAGTAAAGGTAGAACAACTGAAGAAGATAGCGGTAATGAAGATGAAGTGCCTGAGATGGGTGGTAGGATGCAAACTGTGGGAAGGATAAAGAAATAAGGACATAAGAGCAGAAGCCAAAGTACCTCCATTTGCAGAAAAGATCAAAGAGAACATATTACAGTTTGCCGGCACATGTGCAGAAAAGCAGAAGATTTGGAACAGACAGAAAAAGGTAAGAGGAAACAAAGACATTCAGCAAAGAGGTGGATGGATTGTGTGAGAGAAGACCTATGACAGTCAGGCATGTTTATCGAAGAAGGCAAGAGACTGGCATTCAACAGAGAGATGGCGACAGCTGACACAAAAGCCTTATCCCATGTAGATAATGGAAAAAAGGGGGGTGATGATTGTCATGAATGGATCTTTAAGGGTTGGGGAAGCATACTTACTGAGCTTTCAGGCCTCACAGTACCCTTGGGTGGTCTGTTATTTTCCTATAACGTCCAATCTGTCAGACTCTATTACTTATATAATTGGAAAACAGCATGTTTAATGTGTGATGTTTTGCCAAAGGTTTCAGTTTAATTCCATCGTATGAAACAATTATCAGGGACTGAATACATTAGATGAAGTAGAAACATTTCTAGTTTTGATTTAGTTTATCACATTTTAATGTGTGCTTTAAATATTACTGAAGTCAGTTAAACTAAGAAGGATCTGGAAATATTCCATTTCTTTGTGTAATTCTCTGTATAATAAAGTTTGCAATAAAACAGTTTGGACATATTTAATGACCCCAAATTTTAAACTAGTCCATAGTAAACTGTCTCCCTGTACAATTTAATTGTTTGAAAACCAGGCAGATATTAAAATAATTGTTCTTATTTTTAGAATTCTACATGTTTTCTAATACGATAAAGAAATGCAGACAGCAGAAGACAATGACTGTACTCCATCAGCAAACAGAGGAAACTGCAGATGCTCAATATTTCCAGGTATGATGCTAAGCCATTAACTTTACAGGCATGACATGTCTGTATATATTACTGCTCTGTACTGAGCTTTGATGTTTGAAGATAAGCAGGCTGTGGGTTCTAGTCCTGTACCAGGAGCTTAGATTCATATTTCAGTAATGATAGTGCAATTCAGCATGGGCCTGATGATCCAATCCTGAGGTGCTATCCTTTGCACAAGACAGCAATCCAGGGTGCCATCTGCCAATCTGCTAGTAGCTTAGGCAGGTGTTAAAGCTTCCATGGCACTTATCACAAAGAAGGACTGAGGATTTTCCTTGTGTACTAGTTACATTTCCACTCTCTGTATAAATACCACTTCAGGTTTGCCATGAAAATAAGCCACAAGCCAAGTGAGCCTAATCTGGCCAACAAAAGTAAGCAAGCAGATAATATAAACTGCTTTTTATTATACATTTGTAGCTATACTACCAGATGACTTGAAATGCAGTCGCTCAGTTGCATGTCATCTTGCATTAATGCTGCTAAAACTGATTGCAAACTGTGGAGATAATATGAATACATATTTTAAAAGGTAGTCATGTTCTACAGATGCCACATGTTACACACAAGCAATAATGCTATCCAGGCTGGGCATTATCAGGGAATTACTGTACCTAGGGATGTTGTGAGTCCCAAAGATGCCTTACAAACCCTGGAAGGGTGTTAATTCCCTGATAATGCCCACCTAGAGGGCATTATTGCACTTAGAAATTAGACTGCCCATTAAATTGTTTTGTATTTGTTTGCTTTTTTTATTACTGTTTTATATTTTTAATGTAAAATATTTTCTGTGTCTAATGTTTTAAATTTGTTGTAGTATATGTAATTGTTGTTGAGTATTTTATAACCAAAATTGAAGTTATGTAAGTATTTAATGTCTACATACACACACACACACACACACATGCGTGCACACACACACGCGCACACATGCACACACACACACGCACACACACACACACACACACACACACACACACACACACACACGCGCACACACACACACACACACACACACACACACACACACATACACATATCCATAGAAGCTGACACTCAGATGGCCAGCAATTTACAGCCACTTTGTTGCAACCCCCCATGCCTCTCATATGTCCCTAATTTTGCAGCACAGTTCTGCTCTTCACCCCAGAATAGTAAATCATGCATAATTAAGGTCAATCAATAATACCAGACACAGTTTCATACTGTTTATTTTTTAACATTCACATTCTGACAGACTGCATGTTGTAGTCTAAAAATGTTGATACGCATGCCTCATTCTCAATCTGTCTCTATCAGTGACACATTGTTGGGCAGACACATATGTCTCACACACACACACACACACACACACACACACACACACACTCACACACACACACTCACACACACACACCTTTCTTTTTTTTTAAATTTTATACTCGCTAGACTGAAAAGCTATATTTGGCGAATGTGGGGGGGGGGGTTGTTTTTTTGCCATCATAGTTTCATGGTAGCTTAATATTTTGCTGTGAAGCATTAGACTTGTTTATTAGTAAGCATTAACTGTATATTAACATTTTGCTGGAGAACATCTATTCAGCAATCAGGGTGACAGTGTACAGGTTGCCTATTCTCTAAGGCAAAATAGCACATATCTTTTATTAATTTATTATAATTTCAGCAATTAATGAAGATGTAAGATAATGGCATTTCCTTCCAGTTATACTAACATCTGTCACTGTCCAGATTTGGACATGGATTCTCATCTTGTGCTTTGTTTCTGTTTATTTCTTTAATTATTTTTTAATTTCAGTTTCCATCAATTCACAAAATTCATGGGACAGAAAGCCCATTGTGTTCGGCTACAACTGCTTGTTAATTAGCATAAAATGTAATTTATCTATATATCTGATAGCCAGACAAGTTGGCTTGTCCTCTCATTTTGTTTCAACTATAACGTAAGCCAGAAACAAAGACAGTGTTAATATTACATATAAGTAAGCACATGTATCTTGAAAACAATATAATACATAGTTTTGAAGACAAGAACAATAGAGGAACAGCCATAATAAAGTAGTGAAAGTGTATAAATCACAGTATATAATAGTGGCAGTTATGAAGGAGACTGTTATGTGAGCAAATAAAGTGAATGTTGATGCATTTCATCTGTCTGGCTACTGGATAACACTGGACATAACTGAATGCTATGCCTGACTCACTACAGTATTGTTAACTCTGGTATTAGAGACAATTTATTTAAGGATACCACACAGACATCTTGATCGAAGGCAGAACTGAAAATAATTACAGTTATGGTGTCTTGTGAGTTGTACCCGTGGGTCTCAGTCTGCTTTTTCCTTTGATTTCCTTGAATTTGAATTATTCCTTTCACTGCATTGAACATTTAATGACATATACAAATATTATAAATCTTAAACAGAGAGATAGAAAGGGAGAGAGAGAGAGAGAGAGAGAGAGAGAGATGATCCAGCTTACCCACCTCAGTGTCATACTTATAGATTTGCAAGCTTCTCACTCCAGCTCTGGAATTTGCTGAATTCCTATTTGTTTTTAATACTCTTTAAATATTTTGGTCCCTTCTTAACAAACAAAAGTGATCATGACCCTGAATCTCCCATAATACTAAATTATTTTATTATCATCATCACCGTCATCATCATCCTCCTCCTCATAAAGACTTGGAGAAGTTAAACCGACAGGCATACTTTTTCAGATGATGTAAGAATATCATTTGGTCTTGATAAATGTGCAAAAGCAACCTTTAAAGCAGGAAAGCTGCAGCACCAAGAAAACATCAGTTTGGGACAACAATGTGATATAAAGGAACTGGAGCAGGGGGGAGTGTATAAATATTTGGGAATTGATGAAGGATCAACAATAAAACATGAACAGATGTAAATGAAACTCTGTAAGTGATATTTATAAGACAAAAATAAATGCTGAAAACAGCCCTGACATCTAGAAACAAAGTCTAAGCTATAAAACAATTTGTTTTTTCTTTTCTAACTTCCAGTTTCGGGGTGATTGACTGGCCCTAAAAGGTATTGTATCAGTTGGACAGGAAAACAAGACTCATATCAAATGATATATAAAAATGAGTGTATACTAAGATTATATATTCCTCATTCTGAAAGAGGTATGGGCATCCCTGAAACTGATTACATGTTCAGACACAGGACTGCATGCTTCAACAAAGTATTACTTTAAGGGTGTACACACTTATGCAACCAGCTTATTGTATGTTTTTTATTTTTTACATTTTACCCCTAATAGATTTGTTTGTTTTTCAATTGAATTGTACAGGATATAGATCACATTAAAGGTGAGAAAAGTGTTATAATTATTTATTGTGGTATCATTTTTATATCACAAAATACCTGGCATTTTAACAGGGGTGTGTACACTTTTTATATCCACTGTATGACAGAGCCTTAACAGTGCCTGTTGTTAAGAGACTTGAGTGTGTCCATAATATGGGGGAGTCTAGCACATGACAAGCAACTTACCATCACTTTCTACTTGTCTAGCCTGGTGGGGGCACATCTGTGTGTCTCACGATAGAGTCTTCTATGACTGGTATGTTGGGTTTGTGGCTGGGCCTTAGAGGCTGTGAGACACAGGCATGTGTACAATGTGTGGTACTCGATGCCATGGGTTGTGATGCACAAGTGTGTTTTTGCTTCAGAGGTCTCTTTTGTTTAGGTATGTTTTTGTTGAGAACCTCTGCATATGTAGGAATGTGTTGTACAGGTGTGGGTGGTGTTAGAGGTGTAGTGTTTGTAGTGTTTGTGCAGACAACTTTCTCAGTACCAGATGTTCTGGCTTGTGACTGAGACAAGGATTCTAGGTTCTTAATGTAATTGCATCTTTCACATATTGTGTTCCTAGGTGGTAGTAGTAAAGGGTTGTCTGTGTACATAAGGCAGTTGTTACACTGTCTCAGGATGCCCATATCAACCAGACAAGCAGGATAAATCATAGGAAATTTACCATCCATGCTTGTCAGAATCTGTGGGAGAGAGGGCAAGGATAGCAGAGTGGGTACTATCTAAGGAGACTACCTATGGCTGGATAAAATCAGTACAGTAGCTGTAAGTGAGGGCCTCACACAGGAGTGCTGGTAAGGGAAAAAAATGCATCTGAGATACCCCACAAAGGGTTAAAACAGCACAGTGGTGGTGTGAGATGAACAAACAAGCATAAACTTGTGCAAACAAGGGGTTTAAATACCAAAAAAATGAAAGTAAAATAGAAACACTGGAATTGACCAATTAACCCTTGTCTCTGAGCTCTTAGCTAAACACCCTATGCCAGACCAGTTCCAAACAGTTCACTTACTCTGAGTAAGTGCAGGTAGGCCCCAGCCAACACAAGATGGTGTAGCAGGAAACACAAGAATCGCACACACAGATCTGGATACAGCAAAACCTGTAACCTGACTATGCTAAAGATATTTAAATTTGGCTTAGGTCGATTTAACACAGGTGAACAGATGCACACTTAAATATAACAATAGCAAACAAGAACAAACTGATTTAAACAAATTAACCAATTAACCAATAAAAATGCTCAAAACTGAGCCCTGTTCCAGCAACCTTCAATCAGACAAGCTCTAACTGCACACTCCTGTCACTAGGGTGCAGGGGGATGCTCTCCAGCAAAAGATTGCCTGGTTTAGTGCTCAAGTTATACAAACAGAGCTAGATTCAGCAGGTCTGAATCTAGTCCATGCTACAGCAAACAAGATGCACCAATTTCAGAAAGAAGCAGTTCAAATAAGTAGGCACAATAAGCCTTCAACCAGCAATTTCCAGCTCAGAAGGGCAGAAACTACCCTCACTTCCCACAAGAGCATAGACCACAAACCTTCCTAATGTAAAACAACTGGCCTGAAGCCTAAGTGCTTAAAGTGCTTAAACCAAAAGGTTTAGAATAACGGTTACAATGTAATTAGGCTACTAACAAGCAATAATAAATGCAGCAGAATAAATGCAATTGAATACTTTTTAAGAACAAACAGCAAAAGCAAAACAAATACAGTAAAAGGAGATGAATAAAGTGCAGTTTTTTTAGGTTAAAGCAGGAAACAATATAATTCAAGGATGAGAAACTAAGGGGGTGGGCATTCCCAAGTGATCTCTCTCTTCTCATAGAATGAACTGATAAAATGTGACTGGGAGGAGTGTCCAAAATTAGATTTATAGTAGGGGCGGGCAACTCAAACGCCACCAAATATAAGAACACAACAAGAACCCGGCAGGTGGGAGGGGAAAATGCAGCCAGAGATCAGCAATATTCAGAGCAAGCAGACCTCACAAACACTTCAGCTAAATACAGATATTTCTAAATAAAAGAGCAATGCTGCTCTCAGCTCCCTCCACTAAATAACTGATATTGTTCACAGTTTGCAAAGGAATTCTTTGGTAACTTTTTTAATTGACCCTAGCCAGGAACTCTTAAAACTCCAACAGAACAGAAAAATTAAAGCAAAACAAATGTAATACTAGAATAAGGTACAAAATAAAGTGATCAAACCTTAAATGAAGACCTTCAATTCAAAATAAAATGCAGACAGAGATCAGCAATATTCACAACAAGCACACACGCAAACACTTCAGCAAAAGCAACCCTTAAAACAGGAAAGCTGCAACATCAAGAAAACATCAGTTTGGGACAGGGATGTGATATAAAAGAACTTTAGCAAGAAGGAGTGTATAAATATTTTGGAACTGATGAAAGATAAACAATAAAACACGAACAAATGTGAATAAAACTTAGCAAGGAATGTTTAGGAAGACTAAAGTTAATACTGAAAACTGTGTTGACGTCTAGGAGCAAAGTCCAAGCTACAAACTAATTTGCTCTTCCTGTTCTAACTTACAGTTTTGTAGTGATTGACAGGCCCCACAAGGTGTTGGATCAGTTGGGCAGGAAAACAAGAAGGATGCTTCATGCTTATGAAATGATTAATAAAAATCAGTGTATACCAAGACTATATATTCCCCATTTTAAAGGAGGTTTGAGCCTCCTCAAAATTGATTACATGTATAGATCTGCAATTGTAGGACTATATACATATCTACTGCCCTCACAAAAACCAAACATAGTGAAAGTTTTAAAGCATGAGTAGAATAAGTCTAAGATCACTTCCCTGCTTACTTTAGCAGAAGCATATTGGTGTTAGATGGGAATGGAAATCAAACCAGAAGTAAATAAAAATCAGGCAGCAACTGAATGTGCCAAAAACACAAAAGAAAATATAAGGTGAAGGATCAGATGAGAAGGCAAGAAATGTGGAAAATGCATAAAGATAGCTACAAGTATAGAAAATTCTAGGAACAACCTCATGTTGATCAGGATTGAGGATAGGAATGATTAAGGAGAGGTGAACGTAAACTAAAAGACAAAAGATTAATATTGGTGGCCCAGGATTTACAAAGTCCATTGAACATGTGAGAGAAACAGACAAATGTCGGTTTTGTAAAACAGAATTGGAAACAGTCGCACATCTTGTTGCTGGTTGTGACATACTAATGGCAGAAGGACTGTATACTGAAAGGCATAATAATGTGGCAATACTGTCATATTGGGGATTCTGCAAACATTATAATACCGAAGTAGCTAAAAAACACTGGAAACATGCACTACAAAGCATTATAGAAACTGACAAAGTTTATGTCACACGGGATCATCCATTACCAACAGTTCAAAACATAGATGCTGGAAAAGTAGATATAGTAGTCTATGAAAAGAAGAGAAAAGTAACATTGATCATTGAAATCACTGCACCCAATGACTACAATGTCTTATGTAAAGAAAGACCCAAAGTCATAAAAATACCAGCATTTGCAGGCAGAAATGAGGGCAATGTGGAAAAAGGATATGCAGACAGTTTCAATAAATAGTAAGAGCAACAGGAAATAAGATATGTTGCTAATACATGTAATTCCATATAAATTGCAGAAGGAGTCATTACTGGGTACATTGTGGGTGCTGCAAAGAACACTTCTGGCTAACATGAAAGATTAAGACAACACTAATTTCATTAACTTTAATCATATTTTGACTTAGGAATGGGGTCCATTCCATCATGGTATTAGAAACCTAAAAGACTTGGAGAAATTAAAAGAGTGATAACATTGTTTTATGTACAGAGAGACAAAGTTATAAAATACCAGGATTTACAGAGAAACAAGGGCATTATGGAAAAAGGATACCTGGACAGCTCTAATAGTAATAGAAGAAATGGTCTCATGAAAGGAATTTACAGTCATATTTAAATATGCTACTGATGCATGTAAATCCATATGAATTACAGAAGGAGTCAATTCTGGGCACATTATGTGTGCTGCAAAGAGCACTTTTGGCTAACATCAAAGACTGACACAATACTAATTTCATGAACTTTAACCATACCTTTATTTAGGAATGGAGTCCATTCCTGTCGTGGTATTAGAAACCCAAAATACTTTGAGAAATTAAACAGGCATTGGCATTGTTATGCTGTAGTCTATAATCCAGCCCATATCTAGGGAAAGCTTTTAGTTAGTCCAGCAGACATCTGTCTTGCAGTTCTGTGTGAAAGTCCCAGCTAAACTTCTACGTAGATCTTGCACAAATATCCTAGACCAGGTACTCAGGACATGGGGGGGGGGGGGCTCCCTCTAGTGCATTAACTCCTCCCTGGTAAGATCTGACCAGAAAATTATCTCCTTTAATATTAAAATGAACCTAGAACTCCATCAAACTCCAAGCTTGCTAAGAACTTTGCTAAGGTCAATTACCTGAAACTAATTGACAGCTTATTAAACTTCCAAGCCCCTCTGAATGCAGATGACACTGAAGTGTACTTTGTGCTGTACACAAAAGCACTGTATAACCAATTCATAGCTACATAGAGGAGGCAGTACCTGTCTGAGTCAACTCTATGAATACTGGTGGACCTGTAGCATAAATAGGTGATTCAACTAAAGGAAAAAATCCTCTCCAAAGCCAAGAAGGAGCAGACAAAACAGTGCAAAAAGAGAGTCACCAGTCTAAACAAACAAATTATAGAGAGCTGGTCAAATCTGCCTAAGCAAAATACAAGTCAAATATAGCCTCCCAGGTAAAAGATAACCATAAGGCTTTTTTTAATTATGTTCATTACCTCAGGGAAAATGCTCAGCAATGTGCTGAGTTAGTCATTAGTGGCAACACTTACACCCCGCCTGAAACTATAGCAAACCTGCTGTCAACAAGTTCAGTATATACTTCTCCCCTCCATCACCTCCTACACCCAAACATATACCTGAAACCTCCTGTATTAGTCATTATGGGGAACAAGTCCTTACTGTGCTCATTGAAGCCAAAAACACAGCCTCCATGAGTCTTGACAACATTCCAGGATGCTTCTTTAATAGCTTAAAACATGATCTGTCAGGGCTACTAGAAACCATCTTTAACTACAGCCTCCAGGTGGCCTTTTTTCCAGAGAAATGGAGGATTGCAACAGTTGTCACTCTGCAGAAGAGGGGGCCTATCAACTGACCCAGGGATCTACAGACCCATAAGCTTGACTAGTATTTTCTGAAAAGCCATGGAGAGAATTATCATGGACCTGATCAGTAATGATATAGGAAATTCCCAAACACTGGACGAGAGCTAATTTGGCTTTCAAATGGAGGCCTTCTCTGCTCAGTCTGGTGGACTTCTTTGAGAAAGTCACCAGGGCCATGGATGAGGGTAAAACAGTACACAGTGCTTATCTAGACATAGCCAAATTTTTTGACACAATCCCCCACTCAGGGGTCATAGATAAACTTACTGCATTATGCATAAACCTTTACAGCATCAGGTGGATAGCAAACTGGCTCACTGACAGGACACAAGTTGTCTGGATAGGTGAATCCACTTCTGATGAAAAGACTCACTAGTGGTGTCCCACAGGGCTCAGTGTTGGGACCTCTCCTGCTTGGTATATACTTCTCTGAAGTGAAGGCTAATATTGGGAGACACTGGCTCACCAAGTTTGCTGATGACTGTAAGCTGGAAGCAATCATCGAATCCCCAACTGATGCTGACATCCTACAAACAGGCCTAAAAATTACAAATGACTGATGGCAAAACCATTGTCTGAGACTAAATTCTAAAAATGTGTAATCTTATCTTTGGGCAAATTGGATATCCCTGAAAATTATAATATATTTTTTTCTTTTTTCCTACAAATTATAATATTGATAGCGCACCCATAAAAGTAGACCCAGTGATAAAGGACCTAGGAACATAGATAGACAGATAGTAACCTAAATTTTGACCACCAAATAGCTACGGTAGTGAGGAAATCCTTCTGTGTGGCTCAACTTATAAGTAAAGGCATAGAAGAAACCCATGCAAATACAAGGAGGACATGCAGACTCCACACCGAAGGCACCCTAGCAGAGAATCAAACCCAGAATCCTCTTGCTGTGAGGCAACTACACTATATGCTGTGCAATTGTGGCCTCTGTGCCACCCTCTTACTCCATCTCATATTTTTTATTGACAGGTGACTTATGCCTGACTTATAAGACATTCTCTGATCCAGCCCTGAGGAAAATGTTACATATTTTCAAGAAATATTATACAAGAGTTATGCATTCCATGGACCTAAACCTTATTTGTGACGCTAACAAAACTTGCTGGAGAGACAGATTTGTATCCCAAAGGCTACCTTCTCTGTGGAATAAACTTCCCATCTTCATAAAACAGAGCCCATCTCTCACTCTCTTCAAAAAGAATTTGAATAAATGGATGGGGAAATATAAATTCACTTCTGGGGTACTGCCCATGTCCCTAATGGACAGAGGCAGTCTGTAAAATGACTCAGGCCTCCAACACCCAAAGACCCACTACCCTGATACTACCCCATCCCATATATGGGGGATTAAGATATAATATTGTCATATCCTGGGTATTATTGGCTAGGTTTGTAAAGGTTCTTGTGACATTAGCCTAGTGATTACCTATGAACCTATAAGAAATAACTTAGTAGAGCATAAATTAAAGTACAGGAAAATGAACAATGGGTTAAAACACACCTACTGGCTGGAGGGCTTGAATGGTAGCACTCTCTTTATTAATTTCCTACACTTGAAGCATAGTAAGAATAGAATCATAAACAATACATCTTCGAGCCTTTTAAAAAATCTCATTTCTCCAATCTGGAAACAGATTAGCTGTCCATAGTGAGACATCAGCTCCTTTGGCATATGAAGCATTTATAACTATTCAGGTGTACTCAAAAGGCCTTTAATTTAATTTTACTGCCTGAGGTGATTGTGCAGTATTTTTATCTCACACATTCTCCCCTTTCTCACAGGGAATAAATACATTTTATTTACTTGTGCATTCTGACAGGGAATAAATACATTTTATTTACTTGTGCATTCTGACAGGGAATAAATACATTTTATTTACTTGTGCAAACTGGGTGGCCACAGTGGTGCAGCAGTTAGCATTGCCTCCTCACAGCAAGCGGTTCTCTGTTCAATCCTCGGCTGGGGTGCCTCCTGTGCAGAGTCTGCATGTCCTCCCTGTGGTCATGTGAGTTTCCTCCGGGTGCTCTGGTTTCCTCCCACATCCCAAAGACATGCTGTAAGTGGATTGGACACTGTAAATTAGCCCTAGGTGTGTGTGTGTGTGTGTGTGTGTGTGTGTGTGTGTGTGTGTGTGTGTGTGTGTGTGTGTGTGTGTGTGTGTGTGTGTGTGTGTGTGTGTGTGCCTTCTGTGGAAGGCTGGGCGCCAGGCTGGCAACTCGACACTGTAAAACTCCACTGCCAATCATGAGCGGACAGGTGATCCACTGTGGCAACCCCTAACCAGCAAAAGCAAGAAGAGGATTTACTTGGTGCAAACTCCAGAAATAGCTGTCTGACTTCATGTCACAAAGGTCAGGATTTGACCTCCATGAGTTCCCGTGATATATCACAGACATTTTGCATTTACTCCTCATTTGTTCACCCTCCGCATGTCAATCTGCAACTCACATTTTCCCTCTTTTTTGTCCTGACATGTTAAAATCATGTCTTACATATCTTTTAGTATTCTTTTATTTCCCATAGTTCATGATGTTTTAAGCATTGAAGTCTGGTCTACAGTATTCTGAATTTTATTAAATAACCTTTACTGTTTATTTCCTCAGGTAATAATAACACATTTTAACCAACATGTTACAATGAACATGTCACTTTGCACTTTAAACAGACACCTGAATACTGTCAGCTTTGAAGCTGTTTGGCCACATGCCATGCTGTATATTTCATGAAAATCGTACACACATCCTGTGCATACTGCATAAATCATATAGACAGTTTGTTCATATTGTAAAAGCCATAAGCATATGCTGTGTGTATTGCGGAAATTATATGTGCATACTGTGCATATTATGAAAACTGTGTGATTAAGTGTAAACACAAAATAATTGTATTTCCTTTTAATAGAATTTTAACAAAATATTTTTTCTGTTCTTTTACCACCCATTTATTGACCAGGTAGATTCACTGGACATAGTTTTTTTAAGAAATAATCTGGAAGCAATGTCAGGTTAAGCGACTTGCCCAAAATCACACAGTAGGCAAATAAAAACTGAGGAAATCAAACCCTGTACCAGAGAAACTGCAATTCACAGCCTTATCCCTTGTTGACAACTGTCATGACTTATTGACAGTTCAATTCAAGAGAGGAAAGCAATCAAATCTGTTTTCGTAAACTGATTAGTCCCTTTATTAGTATCGCTATAAAATAAAACTACAACCACTGAAAGTGTCTCACACTTCCTAAGTAACTGTTCCCTTGATGCAGAGACACAAGAATGCCATTTACGGTGTCAGATGCATCACACTTAAGTCTGCAAGTAGTGTTATTACTTTTTTTTGTCCCTTGATTTTTAATGTGGTTTACATTATTTTTCTCTAGCCTTTTATAAGGCTACCCTTTTTCCATTTGTCCCTAAATAGTCAATTAAACAACCAATTAATTAATTAATTAATTAATTAATTAAATAATTAATTAATTAATTAATTAATTACTCATATTTTGCTTATTTATTTTTCAAAATAATTTGTGTTATTAATAACACATCACTAAACTCATGCAGGAAACATATGAACACGAAAACTGTAGAATGCAATCGTATCTAGTTCTCTGTAATTTCAGAAAAAAAATATTTTTTGTGAAAGTTCACTTATGTGCATACGTGTCAGATGATATGGATATAGTTACAATACATTAGTTACCATTGGTTTGAAACAATTACCAGTTATTGTTGCTTACCACAACCTACACGAATGAAGGTTTCTATATACGTGCTCAGAATTTTACCAGTATTGAAGTTCTTTGCGAAACTCATGTCAATTTTTCTTCACAATCCATGGACTAAGCACAAAAACATTGGAGTTTTCTGCCTCAAACTAAACACTTTTACTGGAACTTATACACTACCAAACACTCAATCCTTTATCTATCAAATTAACAGTCACTGGTTAGCCAGGAATTGAACCCTGAATCTTCAGATTTATAAAACTTGAATATTTTACTTGGTTTATACTGTGTACAAAACAACTCTGCAGATTTAAACATTTCAGGCACATAATAACTTATTGTTGTTTACCTACATAGATCTTAACTCTAACCAATAAATACTGGAAACAATAGAATTCTTTCCTATGATTGTCCCCACATATTACTGGTTTGTTTAACTGTGGCTGGAATTTAGAGCACTGATTACTTTTTTAGCCTTTTGTCTCCATTGTGTGTCAGTCCATGATTGCTTTTCACTCCATTCAGAGGTCAGTAAAACATCTCCTACAGTTAGCATGTAATTACCCTTTATGTGCTCTGGAGACACACCTGTCTTTTCTTTACATCTCAATCCTGTGACTGTATTTGAATACCTACATATGTACAAACATATTTGTCCCTGTTGTAATACCAATTCATTAAATCTACTGTTGATTCCAGTTTACCCGTGATGTTTAGCTTGTGACAATAAGAGCAATGTAAATTCAGTCAAAACAGTTTTTGTCAAAGAATATATCATGTACTTAAGAATTTTCACTTATATGTTTTCTTAATCTGTAGCAATAATGTTATTTTGAACATCTGGTTTGTGACCACACTAAGTGGCATAGCTTAATATTCTAATGATATAAAGCTACGTGACTAGAGTCCTTCACTGTAATGGCAGTGTAAATTAAAACATGTAACCCACTTGCTGATTGTTGTCCTGTCAACAAATGCAGTCTTTAAAAATCAGAACATCTGAATACTCTCAGTTTTGTCCTCATTGAAAATGCAACAAATCAGAACCAAGTGTGTTTTGTACTATCTTGGGGTCCATTCAGACATATAAACATGTATTTTCCTTATCACCTCTTCCAGAACAGGCAAAACATTTTGATCCATTGTTTAATACATACAAACTCTACATTTGTACACACACTGCAAATGCCTATACCTGAAGTTCTAAATCAGATTTGTTTGCATGCATTTTTGAAATTGGATTCTGTGGTTCAAATCTCATTGAAAAAAAATAACCTGTAGAAATAACTCACATTTCTTTTATGAAACTTTTAGTATTAAAAATACTATATGAAATAAAACCCAAAGGTACCTGAATATATCTTAGGTTGTCTTTTTCAGTATATGCAGATAGGGTACACCCATGCACACAGAAATATCCTGTAACAGTCTGTGTATGTGTGTGTATGTATCTGTGTGTATGCGTGTATGTATGTGTGCATGTGTATACATGCCCGTGTGCATTTATAATTACTTGTGTACAAATATGCACATGCCTTTTGCAGTAAATACCCTGCAAAACTTTCTGTGAAAAAATATCAGAACACATTACCTCTCATGCAATATACATTTGTGTGTGTGTTTGATTATCACAGTAAAGTACCTTTTATATTCTGCAATTGAAGTCACATTATTAAAATAACATTATAACATCAGCAATAAATAAAGGTCCATACTTTAAACAGGCAGAAATAAAATAAAATGAACCTGGAATAAAACTGTCAGGTTAGAAATGTATGAATTAATTGGCTTACAGCCAACATGTAGAACCAATTGCAATAATATCAAACTGTCATTTCTGCATTCAGTTTACATACCAACACATATGGAATTAAAACCTGTTTAACTATGAATGTTTTGAAATCTCACTGCACATGCAGTCTGTGAAAAGAGAGGAAAGGTTATTAAAATCAAAGCCTCTTTTTGTGCAAAATGTTTTTCTTCTTCTCCCTTTCTGAAGAAAACTGTCTGAATGTCAGAGACCTGGTTTCACACACAATGGAATGCAATGTCTTTGTGTACCCATTTTCAAAAGATAATTTAGTCTGGAGGATTAGGATTTATGGCACATGTAAGTGGATATTCTCTCTCTCTCTCTCTCTCTCTCTCTCTGTGTCTCTCTCCTTCTGCTTTAGAAATTTCTACAGCAAACTTTATAAAATATATTTCCCTGTAAAACATTGCTGGGCAGAATACTGACTTCTGTGCTATATTACAACATATTTTCATCCATCTTCCTTGGGTAACACAGAACAACAAAAACTATGTGATGAACTCACACTTACTGCTTAGAGACTTTCAATCAGTTCATGGCTAAACTCTACACCTCAAAAAAGTCAAACTTCGCACTTTTTTGGCCTCCTGTCTTTAAACATAACAGCTTCCAAGAATCCAGAGAGATTACATTCATCAGCCTATGTTGCATTATCAGTTCCTGTCTGTGCAAAAGTTAAAGATTACCTTGTGTATTCTTTTTCTTCTTGGTCTTGATGTACAGTAGAAATTATGTTACCGTTTACTGTACTATACAGTATATCATTAATGCACTTGAAGACTGAAAAGCATTAATTAGCTTCTTATCTTTAGGGAAACTCCCTGTAAAAATGTAAACTCACACTCCATTCATATAATGATGAAATATTGAAAATGATAATTTACTGCAGCTCTGTTTTTTATGATGCACTCTTTCAAGTTGATGTCCTGCTGCCCCCCCCCCATCCTTATTCACTGAATGTCCGCCAGGGTCTATTTATTATGGCTAGTTTCTCTCCATTATCACATCTGCTTTCCTTGTCTCAGCTGCATCAGTTTATAAACAGATGAGAAAACATGCTAGGTTCTTTTAGAAAAACTGTCTGGATATCCCATCATTAAAAGGTTACCTATTACTGTCTAGCATTAGTAAATTCTCTACTAACTGAAAGCAGTTTAAGGCAAGACATTTGTTGTTTGGAATAGACTGGCAATATTAAGCAAAGACTAATTTAAGTATTCTCACACACACAAAACTAACACGGTAAAACTGTAGACTGTAAGTACATGAAAACAGGTATTCTGGAAAATTCCTTCCAATTATAATTCACAACCTTAACTGACAGCAAAAATAGATACTCATCATACAGAGACAGCTAATACTCATTACATTTCAAACTGTAATGACTCACATGACGTCATCCATGCAGTACACAAACAATATTGCCTTCATTTTAGAACATGTAACCAAAACATGGCCAAACTGTCTCTTAGGCAAATAATATTCTATAATAATCTTTTGTGGGCTGTTGTTTGAAATAGAGTCAACAACATCATGGGAGGATGAGTCTTCACCTGTCAGCAGGCTAGTCAAATTTATTATAGATGTGAGTGTGTGCATAATATAAAGATATACAAACACTAAATTAGTGCAATATGCAGATGATTCAACTATCATCTGTTCAGCTGACTCTATCCCCAAACTCATGAATGCAGCTCAAGTCACCTTTAACAACACTGAGTCATGGATGCTTAATAATCACCTTGCTCTGAATGCAGCTAAAACAAAAGTTATGGTCTTTACCCCAACTAAGAATACCAAATTAGACATAATCTCCTTTACCATACTAACCCAAAGCATGACCCCCATTGAAATAGTTCCCTGCACTAAGCTCCTAGGTGTTTACATCAACGAACAACTAAAGTTTGATATTCACTTTCAAACAAACATAAAGAAAACCCGCCAGAAGCTTGGAATGCTTTATCGTCATAATTGTTTCCTAACTCCTTCATCCAGGCTTGCCCTATCACCTATCTCCTTCCCTCCCTCACCTACAGTTCCCCTAACCTTACCAATCTACAAGCCAGGCTTAAGGCTAAATTGGCATCCTGTTACAATAAAATCTCCAAGTTTGCCACCAGTTCCAAATCCTCCTCACATCACTGTGTCGCCTTACAGTCCCCAAATTGGCTAGAACTCCCTAACGATCTCTTGTACACTCAGCTCCAGTCTGTTCACAAAATTATCTATAATCCAACACTTTGCCCCTCTCTGTCATCCATCCTTATCTTGCATCTCCATGATTGATCTCTTAGGCCCAACAATCAGAATCTCTTCAAAGTATATAAACCCACATGCACCCCAGGGCAACTCCTGCTATCTTTCTCCCTAGCACGTAAATGGAATTCACTTCCACTCCATATCTGAACTACCAGAAACACACCTCCTTCAAGAATCTACTCTACTCTCATCTCTCCTCTACATGGGAATGCTCCTGCTCCCATCCCACCTAATCACCTCATCTCCTCCCCCCATAAGTCTTTCTAACCCTCGCTAAATTGAATTCTCACCACCTCAGGTTATTCTGAACCTATTTATCTCTGCAAACTACAATAATTCTGCAACACTGCATTATGAATTATGATACATAAACTTGATTTTGTAAATATTAGATTACACTAACAGATGTGAAATTTACTACTTCTGTCAATTCTGCTTTACACTCACCTTGTGCAATATTCTATACTACCTCACACTGATGCTTATTGATTTTGGTTCTGATTGTTTGCTTTTCTATCTATTGAATGTATTAATTATATAATTGTTACTGTGTTTCATTTATCTGTATATAAATTGATGCTGTGTTTCATATGTCTGTACATGGAGCTTTTCTCCCCCGGACCTCCATTGAAAAAGGGCTCACATTTGGCCCAATGGACTTTCCCGGTTAAGAAATTGAAAATAAATAAAAAATAAATAAATATAATGTACGATTCTGAGGAAAGCAGAAGGCTGTTAGAGGTTGATTACTTCATTCTTACTGTTGATATAAATTACATAAATGCCAAATGTAAATGAGGGTCATTGTGTTGTTATTTTCATAAGTGAGTAACTGAAAGATTATCTTGATGTTGTAGCTTTTATGTGATTTCAAGGAGTTGCCAAGCACTGGCCTTAGTGAAGCTTATACCTGGGGTAATAGGATCTATATCAGAACATCAAAGTTTTAAAACTTTGAATGTTCTAATATCGTCCCATTTTAATTGAACGCTAAAAATAGCGAAGCTGCAGAACACCAAATTTTTCCTAGGGAAAGAATTTGGTTGGCCAGTTCTGTGGCTTTGCTATTTTCAGCACTGTGGTGGAGATTTACGGATCGGGTACAGCTAAGTGTGAGATTGTGTGGTTGTTAGGATTAGGGCACTGGTTAGGTGAGTTAGGGTTAGGGGCAAGTTAAGTGAGTTAGGGTTAGGGCGCGGGTTAGGTGAATTAGGGTTAGGGGCGGGTTAAGTGAGTTAGGGTTAGGGCGCGGGTTAGGTGAGTGTGCAATAGTGATGGACCTTAGGATTTAGGGTTTGGGTTAAGGTAAGTGGATAGATAGTATTGTATGTATAGTTTAGTGTAGGGTTAGCTGTAGGATTATAAGGGTATGTGTGTGTTTTGATGTTTTTTAGGTGTGCTTGTGTTGTGTGTATGTGTTTCGGAATAGCAAATTTTTTCCCAAGGAAAGAATTTGCTGTTCTGAATGTTCGATATTATGTGGTTTCGATATTTTAGGTTCAATGAAATAGCGTTCACTGTTTTCATCTTTCGATAACGTGATATAAACGCGGGTAATATTGGTGCACCTGGGTCAAGCAAAGGCCTTAGTGAAGCTTATATTCAAAATAATATTGGTACTAGGATCATGGCCTTACAACTAGTGTGGGAGCTGGAACCATGCACCCAGAACTTGTGCAGAACTGTGGGTGCTAGGATCTTGCCATCAGAGCTTGTGAGGGACTGTGGGAGCTGGGACCATGCTCCCAGGAATAGTGCATGACTCTTGGAACTGAGACCTTGCCCCTGGGATTAATGTAGTACTGTTGGAATGTGGATCAGGTTCTCAGAACTAGTGAAGAACTGTGGGAGTTGGGATCATGTCCCCAAAACTAGTGCAGGACTGAGAGTGCTAGGATTGTGTCCCCAAAACTATTGCAGGACTGTGGGAGCTAAGACCATGTCCCAGGGATTAATATAGGACTGCTGGAGATGAGATCATGTCCCAGAACTAGTGCAGGACTGTGGGTGCTAAGATTTTGTCCCCAAAACCAGTGTAGGGCTGTGGGAGCTGGAATCATGTCCTCAGAACTAGGGAGGAACTGTGGGACATGGGACCATGTCCCTAGGATTAGTGCAGGACTGGGGAGCTGGAATCATGTCCCCAGAACTTGTGCAGAACTGTGGGAGCTAGCACTGTGTCCCCATAACTAGTGCAGGACTGTGGGATGCTGAGACCATGCCTCCAGGATTAATGAAGGACCATGGGAGCTGGGATTAGGATCCCAGAACTAGTGCAAGACTGAGGGAGCTGGGAGCATACCCCCAGAATTAGTGCAGGACTATGGGAGCTAGGAGCATACTCCCAGAGCTAGTGCAGTACTGAGGGTGCTAGGATCTTGTCCCCCAGAATTAGTGCAGTACTCTGGGTGCTAGGATCATTTCCACAGAAATAGTGGCTGTCTGTGAAGGAACATGGATACTAGGATCATGACCTTATAATTAGTACAGTAAAACATGAGCTAGGAGCATGCTCCCAGAATTTGTGAAGACATATTCACCCATGAGTCTGTGTCTCCCAAAATGCATATGATTAATTTTTGATGTATTTATCAACATATCAGAAGAAAAATGAAATCAACAGTATTGAAGGATCATGTTGTTTAATGAAACTTGAGGCTTTCCATCAAAGAATTCTTAGAAAGACATTCATGGCAAGTACACTATCCCACTTTGGGCTAGGTTCTACTTAAACTGCACTTTGGGGAAGGGTTGAGAAACATGCAAGAACCAAAGTAAAGCAGAGGAGGAATTTGAAGAAAATACTTTGAAAGTTAACTTAAGAACCACTGGCCACCACTCCTCATAAGACAAATCCTAAACATACTTGGCTATTAAATTTTGGACACTAAAGCTTTAAATTAAGTAATTATACACTGAGGATGTTAAGGCAGAACAGTATATGTAATAATGCTAGTACTGGGCCTTGAGGGAAAGAAAGGGTTATTTGCTAGTTTAGAGACTTAATAGGAAGTCACTGTAACAAAGTGTTCTTTGTGTTGGGGAGTACAAAGAGGATCCCATTCCCACCTCATCTCACTATATGGAATTAACTGAACATTTAGGAAACATGTTATGAAGCAATTCAATGGGCCTGGCATGCATGAGCCTGGAGTTATAAGCATGAATTCTTTGAAGGCCTGAACAAGCTGTCAACAGATGTATGCCATAGCTGTCAATGATCTTGATTAAAATGATGGGGCTATTATATGGGAAGATGCAGTTCCCTAGTGGGCTGCAAGGTAAGGCCTTCAAGCTGATGACAAAGGAGGTGCCCCCCCCCTTGATACTGACCTGCTACAGTCAACTGACTGAGGAAGTATCGATGCCTGATGCAGTAGACAGAATAATTGCTGACCATCTTCCTCAGCCTGAGAAGGAGGTTTCTTCAAGGAAGCAGGAGGCCTGTTGAGGTGCTGAACTGTAACTTAACAGTTTGGTCATCTTATCTGGACTGTTAGGGAAGGTCATTGCTGGCCTTATTTTATATTCACAGGTGACTGTCATTATGAAAATAAAATTGTTTATGCTTTAATTCATGGCATATTGCTTGGGAAGAAGACTGGCAGATGATTTGAGGCATTTTACCTTTACTTTTTCTAGCACTTTTGCTGCCATATTATTGCAACATCTGATGAAGATTTTGACAGGATGTGAGCTTATTTCAGCCATTTGATAACAGGTGTAATGCTTGGCTCTCAACTGTCTAGATTTCTGCAGAATGTCCAACTTTTTCCCTCATATTTTTGTTCTAGTCCTCATGAAAGTTATGGTTTTCTAGCAAATTATCAGCTATTGATGTTACTAAATCATGACATAATTTCAGGCTTCATATCATTCAGAAAATGCATGATAACTCAAATCCTGTTACTCTAGCAACTTTCTGAGTTTATAAAGGCAATACTTAAAATCTGTCCCTATTTTTGGGCATTTGCCCCCCCCCCACTATTTTAGGCTTTGTCCAGATTTCTTGCACTAACAAGTTGAGAGGTAGGTGGAGGCTCTATGTCAAAATCTGAGTTGCAGGGTTTTGAAGCAAGAAGTACACCGAGGAAGGCATTTTGCCGAAATCGATATATCCAATAAACATCATTCATTGAGAACTCTCATTTTTTGGTGCTGGCCGTTTTTTTTTATATTACATTTGGGTTTTGAAGCAAGACACAGGAATAGCTCTTATACCCCTTTTTGCTCATAGTCTAGCTGCATTGGAGCCTTTCTTTAATAAGGCTAGGCAATGTTTACAAGTTCCAACCTTGGAGGATGTGCTTCTGTTATCAACTTTTATGTACTATGTGGATGAATGTGTTATTATTATTTTATAATAAAGTTTTTAAAGGACTCAGAATGGCAATAAACAATGATAAATCTGTAATACTTCTCTGTATGTATTTACCAATAAAATAATGGATTCATGTTTAAATACTAGGCACTCAGTCTACAGACCACATTAAGTTTAGCCAATAAACCACATTCAAAAGTTTCATCCAGCCTCAAGGAGGGGTACACAATAAAGAGCCTGTGAATTTGTGACTACTCATTTAATTGTCTTAAGTTTACTTTGAAAGTGGCAAGGGTGCTAGTCTGTTTGATATGCAGATAAAATTGGTTCCACCAGTGGGGGATAATTTGGAATAGTGAATCTGTCATGCCAATGTGTCTTATTTACCCAATGATGATGGATTAGTCTCTTTAATTGGGTGTTTGAAGAACCAGTTGTTCTGCAAAATAACAGGAGGATCAGGTTTTTCATGGATCGAAAGTCTAGACACAAATTTACACCATCCTAGCCACTTATTCCTCCATTCTAACTACCACTGTCACCATAAATCTATACCAAAAATAACAACTTCTTACCTGTTTCTAACAAACTTCCACCACAAAATCCAACAACTAGCTTTCAACATTAAATGTTACCTCTGCCATATTTGTTTAGACCACTACACAACTTCTGAAAGTGATACTACCAAATTTCCTCTCTATAGGACCAGAACATCAACATATATGATATTACAACAGACATTTTAAATTTTCAGTGTTTTATCATTTAGATATTATGTTCTTGACCTTTTCAAACTCGACATTGTGCAACTTGACTTAATAAAGTAGACCTGTTAAAACATATACATTTAATTTGGTTACAATAAGACATGTGCATTTATTTTCCTTCCAGCAGGGTGCACTGTTGATACATTTTAACACAAGCAAACCTCATAAATACATTTTCAGCACAAGCATCTATATAAATCAGTCTGATATACAATACATGACATATAATTATTTATAAAATTCCAGCCAGCTGTCCTGCCATATGTTATCCATCCACTGCCCCGCTTCTTCTGGCATGGCTGGCAGTACCTCCTATTATAATACCCTTTTTGACATGTATTTGCCTAAACATATTACTCAGCTTGAAAAACATCAGAGATTTTTGATTAAAAAGATCAATGCCCTCAGGACACTGAGTAATCCAGACAGACTGGGAGCCCTTTCCCTCTGTATTTGGTCATAAGGTAAACAGCTTAACCATTATGCCAATCTTCAATCCTTAGACGATTCAGTAAGAGACCAAATATATATGTATATTCACAAATATATATATATATATATATATACATACATATATATATATATATGTGTGTGTGTGTGTGTGTGTATTCACAAACATATACATAAAAATATTTATATATGTTTCCTTTCATTTTTTCAAAGCACATTTTATTAAATGTAAGTTTTGCAGCATTTTGTCGAATTGTGATATATATATATATATATATATATATATATATATATATATATATATATATATATATGTGTGTGTGTGTGTGTGTGTGTGTGTAGAAAGAGAGAGAGAGAGTTTTATTTATAAAAGGGCTCTATATAGACCATATATTATAGTTAGGAACTTGATGGAAATGTATGTTATGCTTACTTGTAATGTACAGGAATTTCAAGCCCAGGAAGGAAGATCATACCTCTTAACTGTCCGGATTTTTGCAGAATGCCCATATTTTTGGAATGTTCTTCATAAAATTTGTGGTTTTCTGGCAAATCACCGAGGATCAAAGTCACTACATAATGAGATAAATTTCCAATTCAGACTTCATATCCTTCAGAAAATGCTTGCTAACACAACTCATGTTATTCTAGCAACCTTTTAAGTTTATAAGAGCAATATTTAAAATCTGTCCCTGTTTTGGGGCCTTTGCCCCACCCCATTATTTTAGGCTTTGTCCAGAATTTGTGTGCTACGAGGTTGAAAGGTAAGATTGTAGACTCTTACTAAGCCCTGGTAAGAGGACACTGTGGAAGGAATAGACAACTCACTACAAGTCCTGCAGATTCACTCAAGAAAAGTCTGTATATTTATTTTCTAGTTATGTAATCTGTTACCAGTAACATTTTGAGGGCTATTTACAGTTTGGCAAACTTGAAAACATGAAACTATAAAGTTCAATGATTGACTATTCAGCCATACATCATCATTCTCTCAACCTGCCAACATGACTCCAACTCTTCAGAACTGGTAATCCTGAGCTGGTTGTGTTGTCAAAATGCTAATTCCTGCTTCTACATATCAGTGCCTGCCCTCCAACCAGAAAAGGGGGTGGCTATAGTTGATGGATCCCCAATATGCCTCTCCTGTTTTATACCCTCAAGGCTTCAGCCACCACATAAAGGATATCTAACCATTCCTGAAGCACAGCAATCTAAGCTTGTCCAATAGTGGGGGTTCACAAGACTACTCAATTGATTGTACTGCTGCAGTATTGTATTTAAAAAAAAATAAATAAATGAAATCTCCAGACCCCAGTGCAACAAGTTTAATGATTTCATATTAACTGCTTAAGTCATGAGACCTTGGATTATACTATTGAATATAAGCATTTTCAAGTCTCAAACTTTGTCCAACTTCTCAGTATCATGCAGTCTTCAGAGAGGCATCTTTTGCCTTGCATATAGAACTTCAACAAACCCTATTCTGTTAGACCTTTTACACATCCACAAGTCTAATGGTATCATAAACACCAGTTTAAGGAATCTCAATCTATTTTGTGAAAAATATAGAACATGTTGGAGGGATAGTCTTGTGTCACTTAAAGTACCACTTCTATGGAACCAACTTCCACACCACATAAAGCAGAGTACCACTCTTAAGCTACTGAAATGTAATTTGGCCAAATGGATTAGTAACCGCAAAATCAGTCCCACTGTAGCTTCCCTGTCCCTCATGGATGGAGGATACATGTAATTGTCCCAACATATCCTTCTGCCCATCTAACGGTTATTTGTGCACAAAGTATAACGACTAAAAACTGCCATGGGAATGTAAGGCTAGGCTTCTTAAGATCCTATCCAATCAATAGCCTAGGTAGGTAGTACCTATGAACTTATATAGTCTAATTCATCTGGTGACTTTTACTTTGTCCTGTCATTTGTGCTATTCTTTATGATTTCTGGCAAAACCCATTCCATCTTTGGTCTTCCTTCATGGACAACTGGTAATTCCAGTAAAAAAGGGCAACTCTCAATAAAAAAGGTAAATATGATGGTATGGGATTTTAGAAGAGTAATTTATGCTGAACTAGAGGAGGTGGTCAAGGATAAGTTTGAAAATGCATATCAAATTAAGGGAGAACATTAACGACTTTGGGCAAGGGCATAAGAAACAGGCAAAAAGGTAAACTGGAAAGAAGAACAATGCAACTATATAGGAGTGTAATGCTAAAAATTAGGACAAAAGACAAAGGATGTCAGGATGTGGATGAGGCACAAATTGTGGAGGCTACTAAAGAAAGGGCAAAGATGATAATGGCGGCAATGGCTAAAGCTGAAACACAATTAGCAGAAGGGGTCAAAAGGGAAACAATGGCTTTTTAAGGTTCGTAGATTCATAGGTATATACTAGGCTAATGATCACTAGGGAATTTATAAACCTAGCCATGTAAACAGACCCACTTGCGTCCCTATGCATTATGGGCATTTATTAGGATGCAGTATGTCCGTTAGGATGTTTGTAGAGATTATGTGGGGGTGGTATTAGTTTAGGCACTGCTGTTTGCCTTTGTATATCAGAGACATGGGGGTCAGACCTGGGAAAAATTTCCAACTTCCCATTGTTCAAGTTTACACTTATATAGGGTTAGGGTCAGGGATGGACTCTGTTTCACATGGAAGTAGTGACACATTTATTTATTTATTTAGTGAATGACATTTGTTGACCAGGAAATTCCGACTGGGTCAGAAACCCATTTTCAGCGGAGGCTTGAGAAGAAATGCTCCACACAAAGTACAGACATTTTGACAATTTAAAGTTATGTGTACAGTTTACATTGTATAATTGAAAAAATGTAGCTTTAATATATTACTACATATAGTTAAAGACATAACATAGTTTAAAATCGGTAAATAGAATAACAGTTTAAGGTGATGTATATCTAAAACTACGATGTAGAGTTATATTTGTAAGAAGGTGTAATTAAGTAATTATAGGTATAATTTATAGTTAGCTTTACAAGATTTAGAGAGTGAAAGGTTTAAATGTAGGATTATTGAGACAGAGGGAGTGTGATGAATAAGGATGTTTGTGTTTAGAGAGAAATGATAAGAGGGTACGTATGTGAGTATAATAGTTTGAGATAAAGAATCTGGGAGAGAGGAGAAATATGAAAATACTAGGAAGTAGATATTACAGGTATTAGAAATTTCCACTCTTAACTCAGAATTAACATTACATAATCTATGTATACAAATTAATTCCCCAAACGGTAAAGCATCTATTGTGTGTGGGGGATGACAGCTCGTAGCTTTCAGATAGTATATATCACCCTCAAACTTTCTATGCACCCTAGTGTGTAGGCTCCGGCAATTAGAAATATCAAGGTCTACATCTAAAATAAGAGACTTGTTTACCTTGCTGTACACCACCAAATTTAAGTCCAAACCTATTAATTTGTAAAAAGTCCACAAAACTGTCCACTTCATTTTCTCCACCCTCACACAAAAAAATAAGGTCATCTACAAAACGAGCATAATGTTTAACAAACCTGACATAAAAGTCAGCTTTATATATATATATATATATATATATATATATATATATATATATTCATACTCAAATAGTCCCATACTCAAATTTGCATAGGAGGGAGCAAATGCTGCCCCCATAACTGTACCTTGCAATTGTTTAAATATTTCCTTATTAAATTCAAAAACATTATTGCATAAGCAAAAATACAACAATTCCAAAATAAATTCAGTATCAGGGCATTCTCCTAGAAAAAACTTTACTGTCTCCATACCAAATGCATGTGAAATATTTGTATAGAGGATACTAACATCTAGTGTGATGAAATACAGATTTTCATTTAAAGGCACATACTTTAATTGTCTCTAAATAATCAAACACATCCTTAACATAAGCAGGTAAGGACAAAACTTTTGGCAGTAATAAATGATGTAATAAACAGCCCATATTGTATAAGAACTATTGTTTACCTGACACAATAGGGGGCCCAGGTGGATGCTCCAAATTTTTATGTATTTTAGGCAAACAATAGAAACAGGCCATACAGGCCTGATCTATATTAAACTTCTTTTTGGCATCCTCCCTGGAAAAATATCCTAACCTTACACCCTTACTGATTAATTCCAAATACTGTTCTTGAGCTAACATATACACAGAAAAATTTACTCTTTCATATACATTTACATAATTTAGATGTACATAACACATTTCCAAATAATTAGAAACATTTAGAACCACCACTCTATTACCCTTGTCAGCAGGTTTGAAAATCAAGTTATTATTTCCCCTTAGATTCTTCAAAGCAACCCATTCCACCTTGGTAAGATTATAATCAACATTACTTATTTGTTTAAAAAAACTATCTATTTCTAGAGCAACAAAAAATTCAGCATTTGATAAAATAATTTAATAATATCATTAACAATAACAGGTATACATTTATGATTAGAGCTAATATTACTTGTATCAAACCTATAATATGCATTAACCAATTCATCAGAAGTACATGAATAAAAGCTTTCATTATCAGATAAAGTATCAATTTCATCAACCACTTCACAATCTGTAAAAATTTCATCTTTAGTATAAAAAAAATTTAAGCTGCAGCTTTCTAACAATCTATAAACATCACATTTATTTTCATGCAAACGAGGTATCACAGTGGGTATAAATTTCAATCCTGACTCTAAAGCAGCTATTTCTACATCACTCAACGACTGTCCAGTTAAATTAACTACATATGATAAGCAGTTACCATTTCCCTTTCTTTGAATATTGGTACTGTTGAGGTTGAGGACGTTGGCTGTTGTCCTGTTGCCCATTACCATTAAATTGTCCTTCATGTTGCTGCTTTCATGAATTAAACCCTCCATGGCCATTATTGAAGTTCCGAAAAGTCTGCTGCATACCCTCCGAGTTCTGGGGTTTAGGCAAAGAAGGTAAATTAGTAGCATTATTTACTGGAGCATTGCCACTTTCCCCTGAAGAAATTGATTCACTTGTGGACACAGCCGACGAAAAGGAACGCTGTTCAGTCTGTGTGCTTGCCTGTTCAAAGGACACATGACAAAAAGTCCTTTTTTCGATTGGTTCTAGAGAGGAAGGGTTTACTATTGCCGTAATCGCGGGTGTCACGCACTAGTTTCTTCTTTTTTCTTTACATTATTTCCTCCTCATGACCAATTAATTTATTATTAATGTTACTCAAAACTTTGTCCAAAAACTGCGGGTTAGTTTGGGTGATTAGTTTATTGCAGGCAGAATTGATACCTTTACGAAGCTCACACTGTTTAACCCAATCACGCTCTACCAGAATGGAAATCCATTCTAAAGAACATTTGTGGGCTGGAAGTACCCACCGTTTGTGAAAATTATGGTCTATTTCATTTTGTAAATTAAACGGAGCAGAAGAGTCTTTGAATGCTCTTAAGCCACGTGGAGTAATATCCAGTTCAATGTATTTAGAAAGACTCTGGATATTTAAAAAACAGAAGTCTCTTTAAATAACAACTTTTCCAGGGACTCACACAATATCTTAGTCTCTGGACTCATTGTAGCGGCCCATCTTTTTCCAACTGTAGAGAAGGAATCTACTAAACGATCATTACATTGTACCTCCCATCTTTGTCAAGCAGTGGAGGGTTTAGATACATTGTTGCCAGATCCCATAACAGCCTCTGCATGTGAAGAACTAGCTGCTTCTGAAGTACAGTGTGAAAGGAAATTACTCCCCATTCTTTGCTGCGAATCAGGCAAAACATCTTGAAATACTCTAGTTAAATCCAGATTGGGGTCACTGGCCATAAAGAACAGATAGCAAACCGCACAAAAAATAAAATGTAAATATAACAACAAACCAGTGACCACCAAATCTTTTATTGTACTTGCTTCTGACGTCTCGGCTACATGCATTCAAGGAAGATAAAAAACAAGTAAACACCACATGTATACATATCATAACCAATAATCCAATATTAAAAGCTATATTGCTTTAAGGATTGCAAATGTTTCTATTTAATTAATGTATCAAATGTATTGTTTTATTGGATTATTGGTTATGATATATATACATGTGGTGTTTAGTTGGTTTTTATCTTCCTTGAAGGCTTGTAGCTGAGATGTCAGAAGCAAGTACAATAAAAGATATGGTGGTCACTGGTTTGTTGTTATATTTACAGGTTATACAGTTGTAGGATTGGTTTTAAAGCTGGGAAACTGTCAAGCTTATATATTATTTTATATGCTTAAGTTAGTTATACATAACTGAGATAGTGGGGGAAATCTAGCCAATTTAATTTTTTGAGGGCATAACAGTGGTATGTGTGGTAAGATAAGCCAGTTGCAAACTTAGCTATTTTGTAGTAGCATGACTGCAGCATGTTTTTAAGAGTTATGTGAAGGTTAGTGGAATGGGAGCCCCATACAAGAAGCAAGAGGGTATTGGCGAGTGTTGTTTGTGTCCATGAAATGCTTGTGTCTATAGAGTTTGCCAAGCTTAATGTGTGTGTTGTTTAATGGTATTTAGCATATGATTTTCAAAGGAGATTTTATTGTCAATGGTTTCAGATGTGGTCAGACTGAGCAAAGGTGAGAGGGAGATGACAAATGTCTGGGTAGAAGCACAGATACTGAGTAAGTACTTTTGTTCTGGTTCAAAAAAGAAAGCGAGGCAATGGTGCCATGCTGGGAGAGTGCATGGTAGAATGGGAAAAGCAGTGGACAGACATCAAGATGAAGAGGAAGGAATTGCACTGGGAAGTGGGTGCCCTTAGGAAGGATAAAGGGCAGCATCAGAAAGCCTGCCTCCCAGAGTTTTCATTAAAATGGCTAGTGTGTTAACAGACTCCATGTCAGAGATGTTCATCAGATCACAGGCTACTGCAGAAATGTGAGAAGACTGAAACCAGAAAGTGTGTTTTTTTTGATAGAAGGGGGAACAGAAACCATCTGAGGGACTACTGATCTGTTAACTTATCTACAGTGACAAAGAAAATAATTGAGAGAGTCCTGATGGGAAATCTGGTAGAACTTCAAGAAAGCAGAAATATCCAGGACAGTAATTAACATTGGTTTATGACCAAGCTATCAGTCAAACTTTATCAAGTTTCATGACTGGCTTACATGTGAACCTGACCAGAAAGTCTAACACGTATAGTCTACCTGGACTTCAGAATGACCGTTGAAGAAAGCTGGAGGGGTCAGGGACTAAGCCATCTCTATGGCATTGGATAGCTGCTTAGCTGAATGACAGGATAAAGATGGATGTGATAAGAGGGACAATGTCAGGAATTCAGGAAGTGACTAGTAGAGCACAACAGGAAGAAAATGTAGCCAACTGCATGAACACAGCTAGAATCTGACAGCAGTTAAAACAAATTTATTAAACAAATTCTCTTAAAACATGTAGAGTTCTATAAAAAAGTCCCCAAATAATCTCATGAGATAAGCACTTTTGAATCTTCTTCAAATCGTAAATGTATTGGGACAACAAGTAGTTTTTTTAAAGTGAAACAGATTTCCGTTTCTAAGTAAACATAGGTTCATTTATAAATTCTCCTCCAATGGTCGTTGAGAATATCTACCTACACCTAGGTTACACTAATGGCAGTATACTTAATCACTAGTAGTGCCTATCTCATGCATAAATTCCTAATCCAATCATTAGGCTTTATAGTTGGCATGCCCTTGTGTTTAGCCAATAGTAGGTCTTCTGGCTTTTAATGTAGGTTTTAACGGGATAATACGATTTAAACTGGGTGCTTGGTCTGCATGTAGGTTGATGATTAATTTAGTCTCCCTTAATTCTGTTTCATTTTCAATATCTCCTTTTCTTAAGCTTGTGAAAATTTGCTCAATGACTTTAAATGAACCTACGTTTACTTAGAAATGGAAATTCGTTTCACTTTAAAAATACTGCTTGTTGTCCCAGTACATTTATGATCTGAAGAAGATTCAAAAGCACTTATCGTATGAGATTATTTGGGGGGCATTTTTATAGAACTCTACGTTCTTTAAGAGAATTTGTTTAATAAATTTAATTGCTGTCAGATTCTAGCTGTGTTCTAGCAGTCGGCTACATTTTCTTTTTGGATTTATTGCTTTGGCCAGCTGCAGTTTAGCAGTGGGAGGTACTCTTTTTACTTTAGTAGAGCACAACAGGGTTCTGATCTAGTCCATCACTCTTCAGCAAATTTGTTTTAACCATCACTGAGGAAAGAGAGCATAGAATTTTTCTCTTTCCTGATGACACAAAGATGACTGGTCAGCAATGGATGATGGTTGAAGAGTCTAGCAAAGAACTCAGAAACATACTCCTTAGTACAAGAGTTCTGGACAAAGACAAAAACAATAGGACAAAGTCCCAAAAGTAAACACATATTTTAAATGTTGCTCTACTAAACTTCAAAAGTAGATAGTTTGACAGGTTTTGCATTTGCATGCACTTTCTGAAGGATATGAACTGTTACGATGCAGTTAAAATATACATAAATAACATTGATTTACCTTTCAGTCTTAAGTCAAGAATAACTTCAGGATGTGCAGTTATTTGTTTCATTTATTAAATCACAGCGCTGGGAGACTGCCTTCACAAAGTTTCCAAATCAGTCTCACAAGCAGCAAAATCACTCAGGTTTTATATATATTTTTTCTTATCAGTAACATACTTGCAGAATTCTGATATTTCATGTTAGTTAACAAATAGGGTCTCTGCAGACCTTTGTGCTTCTCGCTTAGTGCTGCAAGTGAAATCTTAACAAACATGGGTTTAGTAACAATAATGTTTTTTAAAAAACACAAGCCACCTGCTCTGGCAATCTCTCTTGTTTTTCCTGATCTTGTGTCTTTCAGTACCTGTACATGTTGTCTCCCCATCAATCATTGTAACTTCCATCCCAGCCTGGAAAGGTCAGAGCTCACATAAAACAAAATCTCTTTCACACCGTGTACTTTCCTCCCTCCCTGGCAATTCTAGAACAAAACTTGTAGATCATAGTAACATCCCTTAACCCCTTCAGCACTTTCTTTCCCTTTAGTCATATAATAAAATAAATAAATAATAAATAGTCATCTTGCAGCTTGATACTGGAATGCAGTTGTGAAACAATTAAACTACAATAACTATCTGTGGTTTGCATAACTTATGCATTTATACTACATACTGTTTTAACATTATCAATCATTAAACAATACATCAAACACATTTGTGAAGAAACTGTAAGTTAAAACGCATTTTGTGAAGAAGAATAAGAAATACATTTTTTCTTTAACAGATTCTCCCATTTGACACTATCAGCGTCATACAATGCACAATTATACTTAGATTTTTCTTAGTTTGATAAAATATGCTTCAGCATCATAATATTTATCATCTGTAGTGATTGAATTTTCATTCATCTTAAATTCATCATCAGGTACAAGTGCCATTTCACGTGCAGGTGCAATCAAACACTTTGTGATTACAGCCTTTAGAACAGAAAATATTAAAACAATTAAAAGCATAATACCAATTACTGTAATGATACCTTGTAATATACTAGTTTCCAGGTTACCAAATACACTGCCCAACCATCCAAAAAGTTTCAATTGTTTATAAGTGCTGTCCAACTCTTTGACCCTCTGCTCTATGAAATGGTCCAGCTTTTCTTGTTCATCATGATAGTCACTAATATAAGAAGAAGAACGACTTTCTAAGAGGGCACATGACCCCCCCCCCCCTTGAAGCAAGAATTATATCAAGTGCCAATCGATTCTCTAGCACTACAGTTCACATTTCAGTCATTTTTTTATTTTCTGATATGATGTGAAATATGGTTAGCTACCTTTTGAAGAATTTGAGCAAGCATGGTAATTTCATGCATTGTCCTTTGCACGCCATACTCAGGAGTAAAAACTAAAAATACTTGCTCTGCCCAGTGTATTGCCCGCTTATTTCTCCATCTGTCTACTGGAGGGTTATCAAAATGTTGACTAACAGGAGTGATATAGCCCAAAGAGCAACACCCTGACCAGTTGTGGGTAACCAGGGGTAGGCACGATCACCACAAATGAGGTAACGATCTTCTGTTATGCCCATGCCATGCCCCCAGTCATAGCTTTTTAACTGTAAAGAGTTCAACACACTTTCATGTCTAGTGTCATTGCATTTGCTGATTCCACTTGCACAGTCCCATTTCTGGCATAACATGTGTCTCCATGATTTGTGGTGTCACGCTGAAGAGAGACAACCTTTGAAAAAATAGTCACATTACACCAGGTTGATTAGTATCACTAAGTTCTTTCTCAAATGTTACTTGTCATACATGAATTGGAATCATAGTAATCCCTGTCCTGGAATGATGAGGTATATGTGAACACACCCAACAGTTTGTCACATTTAAGTCTATTTTTTCTCGACTAGATTATAGAAGGAAACAGCAACAAGAACATAACAAAGGTATCTGTTGTCACAGGATTCATCATGCAGTGCTGTTTAAGTTGAATTTTTCCTTAAATCTTCACTGGGGCAGATGATTCATCTTTCACACTTCGATCTTCTTCCACCAGCAATGATGATTCATCTGGGGCCCCTACACAACAGGTCTTTTTACAGTGGGATGAGTGAATGTACTTTTTATAGTCATTAATGCTAAGTTTTAGCACAAATATTTGAAATTTCTTTTTTTATGGGTCCTGTTTAACCCTCTCTACTAATCCAGATGATTGCTGATGGTTGGGACAGTGAAGACCCAACTTAGAAAAATAATTTGCATAGCTCCCTTGTCAGGGAATTAAAATGAGTTTCCTGGTCACTGTTGATAGTACAAGGTACACCAAATTTACAGAATCTGCTTTGTGACAAGGATGAGCTTTTACCTATGCAGAAAACATACAAATAACTACTAAAACATATTGTAAATTATGTACTTTAGTTATCTGGACAAGGTCCAGCTGTACATTAACAAAAGGTTGCCAAGGTGGTGGTAAGCATGCAGCCTTAATGTTTACATTTTTGCTAGTATTATGCTCTAAGCATATTACACAGTTATTAACATACTGAAGTATCAAAGAGGATGCATGCGTGGCATACCAGCTTTGAGTAATTTGATTAAATAAGCTGTTTTACCTGCATGGGCTGGTAAACAATATGCCCTTACCAGGTAAGGTAGCAAGGAGGTAGGTGCCACCAGTCGGATGTCCGGATGTCGCCATATTCCATCAGAGGATTTAATACATCTATCCTTGAGCCACCTCTGAACTTCTCCCTGTGATACTTCAGCTTGGGAAACTGGCACATTTTGCAATAGAATCACATGTAATTTTATACAAAGTCTTTTAGCAGCTTAATCTGCCAAATTATTTTCTTAACATAATATCTGTACCCTTTTGATGGGCACTCCATTTAACTAAGCAATAATTAACTTTTTTTAACAACAAAAGAGACACTACTTTTTTGTTAAAGCAAAATATTATTTTTGTGACAAAATCTTAGTTTTGATGTCTTTCACAGGCACCTTCCATAAATAGATTTAATTTGGCATTGTACATAGGAGTATTCTTTAAGTCCTTCCTAGGAGAAAGCAGATAACTAGTCATACACACAATCGTGCTCTTTTTTTTTTTTTTTTGTTGTGCTTTCAGTGGATACTGTGGAACTTTAGGGAGGGGTTTTGATGGATGCAAGTTTAATTTTACCCGTTTTGCAGATTTTAATATACCTATACTTCATTAGCATGTTTAACCCATAAGTTAGCAGATAGCTGCTGTAGCAGTTTATCAGTCATATGCATGCCTTCAAGAAATTGTTTCTCAGCTTTTGCTAAGACTGCTAATACTTGCCTCTGTGATTCTGTTGGAACATCTAGACATACCCCTTCTGGTGTACAGTAAATGATACAACCCATCTTATACAACAGATCTCTCCCTAGCAGATTTAGTGATGCAGTAGTACTTAAAAGAAATGAATGCCTTTCTTCATTCAGTCCTAAATAAATGGGTATAGGTTCTGAAACAGGATACGTAACAATAGTTTGTTACACCAGCTGCCTTTACTTTGTTTTGATGCTGGTATTTGACTATCTGAAGTAACTTTTAATAGAGACCTAGTGTCTCCAGTGTCCATCAGGAATGGGATTTCCTTTTCATAGGGTCCCTTTTGATCTATTGGCAGCAAAGAGTAAAGATTTATTTTTGTTTTAATACCCTGACATAGTCAGTATGGTGATTTGCAGCACTTAATAAGGACTTCCTGCCAATCTATAAGCTTCCAGACCCTGCACAAAAGCTGCTGCAATAGCTGGCTTAGCTTGCTCTTCTGGATTTGGTATCCCTGAATGCCTAGCAAATACTACTTTAAGAAGACTCAAATAATCTGCAGGGTCTTCTCCTTTATTTTGCTTACATGCCTGTATCTTAGTCCAATAAGTCCTAACTTGACATACTTCTGTCCTTTTGTGTATTAGTGCATTTCCTGTGAGAGTAAAATCTGTTATTTTAGCCTTTTCAAATAACTGTTTTCTTATTTCGTTTGAAGTAACTACTCAAAGCAGCTGGTTTAAATCTGTCATGGTAGGGTTGTAATATTTTATTATAGTTTTTTTTTTATTCCTTCTTAAACCTTAATGGATTTTTTTAAGTTAGAAAACATTTAGACATAGTATGCAAATCAGCATTAGCTCCCAACATTTTTTAAAGAGGTGCCAAAAGATCCTCTCCAGAGGCAATAGCCTCTTGTTCTACCCTATTATATGAGTGCTTGTGATGAGCCGCAGGAGTGTCAAATATAGTGCTTCTGTTGGAACGGTAGAAGATTGTTGAGATTGATCGGAAGAAGAAGAAAACAAAAACTTTTTTGACTACAGATGCCAGTTCTGAAGATGAGGGTTGAGCAGGGGAACTAAGCTGAGATGTAACAGTACCACGTTGATCTTGCATTCAAAACTGAGAGGTCTGAGTAACTGCAGAATCTTGTACAGGAGCCACCCATAGCAGTACATATGGGGGTGGTGGTGCAGTAGCTGCTGGAGGATTATCATCCTCTTTAAAAGTCTTTACTTTTTGGCCATTCTTAGTTTCTTCCAAACCTGCCAAAAGAAGATAAAGGGATCCCTTTTTGCTGGTCTATACTGCCTTCATAACCTCTTTTACCTGTAGCAGCAATTTCTTATTAGCATTCTGTAACCCCCTTAATGCTGACTCCTTTTTCCTTTTAAGAGCTTCAGTATACCACAAATAAAATACTGATATTTATTTTCTACTTACTTTGTTTTTCTTTTCTTCCAGAATACCTTTCAATTTCATTAAGTTATCCCTATCATAAGTTCAATTTAATGGAAATACCCCACCAGAACAATTCTTAGTAAGCTGAAACCAGTCATGCAAATACTTAGAACTTTCTTTACCATAATTATGATACATAAAATTTGCAGGTGTTCCCTTTTCAGGGATTTGATCTCACCTGCTTATCTTTGTTCCCATTTTTAAGACTTACCTTATAGATCCTGGATCCTGGCAATTCAGAAGAAAGAAAATAAATATATCAATTTACACACCATTCATGGGAGGGAAAGAGTAGGGACTTTTTCACCACACAGTCACCTATGGCCCAACATGCTATGGGCTTATAAACTTGATGCACCACACACACAGACACACACACACACACACACACACACACACACACACACACACACACACACACACACACACACACCTATGTCCCAACATGCTGTAGGCTCATGAATTTGATTTAACAACATACACATAACTATGTCAAAACATGCTATAGACTCATGAATTTGAATTAACTCTGCATGCACACATTATGTCCCAACATGCTGTAGGCTCATGAATTTGAATTAACTGCACTTTTAACTTTTCTTTTTCTTTCTGTCTCTCGCTGTCTCTTCAGTCATACATTACACAACAACAAAGACACCAGTCATACATTAAAGCAGCACAAAGCAAACAGTCATGCCTCTTACCTTCTTTTATCCTGAGGGTACTGCCCTTGACACAAGGTGCCTCCTTGTGTTAATTTCTCTTTTTTGATATATGCACATATACATTAATAAACTTGCCCTTAGTTGCTGTGGGATTATCCCACTATAATCTTGAGGGAACCACCCTCAACACAAAGGCACCTCCTTGTGTTAATTTTCCTTTTTTTTTTAATATGCGCATGCACATTAATAAATGTTTTCTTATTTCTTGTGGGAAACACCCACTATTACATTGCATACATCTAATAAGCAGATTTCTATCATTCCACAAGGCAGCAGACACCACGTACCTAATAAGCAACTCAGTCATTCAACAAACAGTTACATCATAAACGTAAAAAGCAAAGTCAAGCATTCAGCGAAACAGTACACATTATATACCTAACAAGCAAAGTAAATCATTCAACAAAACAGTAGACAGCATATACTGAGTAAGCAAATTCAGTCTTTTAACAACACAATAAACACATTGCCACTATCATATTTAACTGCAGTTTTTAGGAAAGAAAGAAAGGAAAAACATTTTTCCCAAAGCCATTTTCCCATCTCTCTAGCCTAATATGTTTGCACACTCTAAATAGTTAAGTATCCATTCTCTGACTATTCCATACAAAACAGTGTGGAATTCACAGAAGAACTTTCTGTGTTGGGACCCTATAATTCATTCCACAGTGCTCTGCAGCAATACCAATGGAAAGATTTCAAGCACAGGACCAAAATGTTATGGTGCAATTAAAATATACATAAATAACATTGATTTACCTTTTAGTCTTGAGTCAAGAATAATTCTTCAGGATGTGCAATCATTTGTTTCATTTATTAAATCACAGTGCTGGGAGGCTGCCTTCACAAAGTTTCCAAATCAGTCTCGCCAAGCAGCAAAATCACTTAGGTTTTATATATATATTTTTTATTAGTAACATACATGCAGAATTTTGACATTTCATGTTAGTTAACATTTAGGGTCTCTGCAGACCCTCGTGCATCTCGGTTAGTGCTGCACGTGAACACTTAACAAACATGGTTTTAATAACAATATTGTTTAAAAAAAAAACAAGCCACCTGCCCTGGCAATCTGTCTTGTTTTTCCTGACCTTGTATCTTTCAGTACCAGTGCATGCTGTCTCCCCAACATTCCTTGTAACTATCCATCACAGCCTGGGAAGGTCAGAGTTCCCATAAAACAAAATCTCTTTCACACTGTGTATTTTCCTCCCTTCCTGGCAATTCTAGAAAAAATTCTGTAGATCATAGTAACATCCCTTAACCCCTTCAGCACTTTCTTTACCTTCATTCATTTTGCAGCTTGATATTGGAATGCAGTTGTGAAACAATTAAACTACAATAACTATCTGTGGTTTGCATAACTTATGCATCTATACTACATACTATTTTAACATAATCAAATTAAATTAAACAATAAACAAACAATACATCAATTGCATTTGTGAAGAAACTGTAAGTTAACATGCATTTTGTGAAGAATAATAATAGGAAATATATTTTTTATCTATCCGAACCTCAGCTAACTGATATTATTTAGTTACTTCAGTCCTGAATGGTTTGCCAGAAAACCTGAAATTTTATGAGGAACAGACCAAAAATATGATGCAAAAATCTGAAGATTCTACAAAATTCTGGAGAATTGAAAGGCATGCTTGTAAACTCTCAACAAACTGTTAGAAAGCTGGAAGCTGAGGTTCAGTGCAAACAAATGCAGAGTACTGTATGTAAGCCACAGCAATGTGAAGTACCAGTTAGTACAAACAGAACTGATTGTGAAAGAGCAGGAAAAGGATCAGGGAGGGAAGTATTCATCACACATGGGCTGGACCTCCAGGTGCAGAGTGAAAGACCAATGGCAGCAGCAAACAAAATGCTGGAGTGAATCCTTAATGGATAATTTTGGAAGCAAAGAGGTAATGTTGCCACTTTATAGGCCTTGATTAGACCACACCATGAGAACTGCTTGGAGCTCTGGAGGTCATATAAGGAATGAGACATCCAGCTGCTAGATGGAAGTCACAAGAAAGTTAACATAAGGATCCACATGATGCAGGGGAAGGAGTATAACCACAGACTACAGGAGCTGGAGCTCTTATCACTTGAAACTAGAAGAGACAAGACAGGTGTGTGTGCAGAAGATCATAAAAGGGAGATGTAAAGGGGTGGGAGGGGTTGCCTGAAGTATAAAAGGCAGAGAGAGAAGGAGGGGGCACAGGTAGCAGATTACAGGAACTAATTGTTCCATGGATCTGTGAATGTACATTTTTCATAGAAAGGATTGTAGGCCCAAAGAATAGACTTCAAAATGGATGGGGGGGGGGGGTACACAGACACATTCAAGAGGCTATGGGCCAGATAGAAAAACATAAGGAAGAAAGCAACAATGGAGGATTAAGTATTCATGAAATAATTGACTAGATAAGCTTATTGTCTCTTCCTGCCATTGAGCAAAACTAATATAGTGAAATATAATGTAATGTCTGATGTGTGAATGCATGGCTTACTTTCACTTCCTAGGAGCAGTCTCTTGACTTGTTATGTAGCTTTGTGGTACAGCAGCATTACTATTTCATTCTTTAGACTTTTCTGTTAATAGAAATGTAAATGTTTTCATTTAGTGATCTTTTTTAATTGCGGCTCTGAATCTTTTAGGTTATTACTGACTGATACAATACATCAGTGAATGGAAGGGTAATTTTTTATCTTCTCTGTTATTACTTTTCTTAGTCTAATCATACGGGAAAGATCATTGACAGATTCAATATATATTACCAAGCCTCAGGGTAAAAACACAGTTTAGTGAATCCAGTTTGTCAAACCTTTTGATCTCTAATGAACTCATGAGAAGAAGAGATCCTACCAACAACCCATTTATCTTGTGACAGACTCCCCTTCCAACTTTACAAATAAACATAATCTGCACAGAGACTGTCACACTTTAAAGCAGTTTGTACTTCTTAAGCTGTTTTTTTTTTTCTTTTTTGGTGAAAGACCAGTCTGAAAAATAGCTTCAGTAAAATCTTTCACCAAAATATACTTTGGACATTCACTGTGTTCATGGCCACTAATAACTAGGATTTTATTAACTAAAGCATATATAGTTTGTACACACACCTCAGTGCCAGAATTATGATTGGATGTGTTTTTGAATCTACTGTGCATTCATGCAGTGTGGCACATTATTTCTGAGGAAAAAAAAAGTTGTGGTTCAGTTCACAGCTGGAGTGCCCTCTGTGCAGGGTCTGTATGTCCACCTTCTGTCTGTGTAAGTTTTCTCTTTGTGCTCCAGTTTCCTTCTATCTCCCAAAGATAGGTAGTAGGTTGACTGGCACTCTTCCAACTTTACTATGTGAGTGTGTGTATGTGTATTTATTGTAACTGTATAGCAGCCTGTCCAGAATGAGTTTCAGTGCCTTGCATCCACTGGCTGCTGGTATAAGTTCCAGCATCCCTCTGTTCCTGTAAATGATAAAGCAGATTATCAGAATATGGAGAGATGTGGGAGTTCTCTATAACCAAGGAAAAGAAAAAAAATAAGAGAGAGAGATATGTGTATTCAGTTGCACACACACACAAACACACATGCACACATGCACATACATGTACACACAGTTGGAATACATTTGGTGTGAGCTGCTTTTATAGGTTTGAGGGTGCATAATCTGAGTCATTTTCATACCAAATTAATCTGCCCAGTTTTGCAGTTAATAAACCTAAACTCCATGAAAATGTTAAATTGGAGGGAAATGTAGCCTCTAGGATACTTACACACCTGCAAAAGAGCTTTGAGAGCCTATCAAAGGTTTAAACTGTCAAAATTCTGATAGTTTACCATATTCACATTTTCTTTATCTTACAGGCTTATGGCTGCTTATCACAACAGCAGAACATGATGCAGGACTTTGTGAGGACAGCTACCTACCATAGGGCTATGCTGGAAAATCAAGATGATTTTAAAGACAAGGTAAGTGTGGAATCACTTGTTTCACCCCACTGCAGATTTCCACTGGTATCACTCATATAGCTGTAATATTTTAGCCCAGAAGTTACAGGTTAAATCATGTGCTGTGTCTGTATTGTTCATCTGTGTACCCAGGCAGGGATCATCAATGCAAACTGTTCAGAAAGGAATAGTTTCTATTCTTATGATATGTACATGATCTTATGGGTTCATAGGAGATTACTTGGCTAAAGGCCCAAGAGTCCTTACAAGCCTAATCATATTTAACCTGAGTTTCCCTGTTTTAAATAGGTAGGTGAATGAAGTTCACAGAGGTATAAGCCTTTGCCAACAGAGGTATGAGCCTATCCTATGGTATCTAATTCTGATTGACTCTGTCCATGAGGGAAATGGGTGCCACCCCATAAGTAAATTTACAATTACCCATCCATTGATCTAGGTTGCGTTTGAAGAGGGTCAGGGAAGGGCTATGTTCATGTGGATGGGAAGCTTATTCCTGAGAAGGGGTAGTCTCTGAGAGACATAGCTATCTTTCAATTTATTTTTGATTTATGAACTTGTAATATTTTCATTAGGACTAGATTGGAGACTACCCTGTAAGCCATTCATAGATTGCACCTTAGTAGTCTGTAGGAGACAGAATACAGTGATAGGGCTTTCAATCTTTCTGCGAAGGATTTGTTTTTTTTATACCCTGTATCTTCCTGTTGAGAAACCTCTGGGGTCGCTCCAGCTTTCGAGGATGTCTGGGGAGGTACTTGCAAAAGGGTGCATTGTCATGGGCGCCGGAACCATAGAGCGGGAGGGGGCACCCCCTCTCCACTTTTGCAGATCCAGCAACTTACATGTACAAACAGACCCGCACCCGGTCACAATCACAAACCATATACAAACTCTCCAACTGAGATCGCATTACAGTGAGGAAAGATTAAGAAAAGCTTAATTTCCTGATCCCCACTATAGTATGATGTGCAAATGTGCGATCTCTGAGATTCTCCGTTCAGCTGCAGTGAGCTGACAGCAAGCCCCTCCCACCTTTCAACAAAGCTTAGCTAAACTCATGAGTGCACTAATGGTAGCACAATCACTTCCCTAACAGGTTATCAATTGTTATTAATAATGGCATGCCCTTTTTACTGGTGACTTTGGAGGAGTTATAAAACAAAGCTGCCAACACTGAGCAGTAAAAAGGGTCATCTCTGGCTATATGGTGATAGGGAAGTTTGCAGCAAACTGCTGAACATTGTCATGGTTGTTCATTAACTTTATTTTCCTGTTTAAGTGATCCAGTTTCAGAAGCGTTAAGTTGACTCTGTTCTTGCTGTGCCCACTACCTCCAGACATTTGGAGCTCTCCCCAACTTTAGCCCTTTGCGCACTGCACTTTACATAAGGAGAGTACCCCGCCCCCCGGAGAAGGGGCTGGTCAACCAAGGGCACAGTACATTGGTTTTAATAACTGACATGGCTTGCATATTATGCAATTATAACCGCCGCCAGTCTTTTGCACAAGGATTATGAAAGACAAACCATTTTTCCCATTATTTATCACAGTGTGAAATTATTTTATATTCATATCGAAAATGTGTCATGTTCAGTACTTTCAGACTCTCTGCACAATGTAGCAAAATTGAAAATGTATGCTTCCTATCGTACTAAACCTCATTAATGAATGAACTCTTCAGATACTGTTGTAAAATTTTATTCCAGAGGTAGCTGCTGTCTTTGGCTGGAGGATGAAGATTATCAGCTAGCTACCCTGCATCTCACACATCCCATACATAGGCACTGGAACCATTGAGTGAGGGGGAGAGAGCGTCCCTCCCATTTTTACAGGACCAGAAGATCCGCAGATTACTTAGGCATGCAATTTTAAACTGCCTACCTGAAAGGCAGTGGTGTGTGCTTAGTTAGAAGAGCATGCTGTTGCTTCAGGGACCGTGTTTCAGGTGCTTCAGGGAGTTTCTGGTTTGGTTAGGAGAGTATGCTGTTTCAGGGATCATGTTTATGGTAAGATGTTTAAGATAAATGCTGCTTCAGGGATCGTGTTTCTGGTAAGATGTTTAAGATAAATGCTGCTTTAGGGATTATGTCTCTGGTTGGGGGGATTGTGCATGCTGTGGGGAGATTGTGCTTCTGATGTATGCTGTGGGGGATTGTACTGCTGATGTATGCTGTGGGGGATTTTGTTTCACTTTCTGATTTATGCTGCTGTGTTTCACTTTCTGCTGGGGGGATTTTGTGTGTGTGTGTGTGTGTGTGTGTGTGTGTGTGTGTGTGTGTGTGTGTGTGTGTGTGTGTGTGTGTGTGTATACACTTGCTTCTGATGCAGAAGGCTGTGGGTTCTACTCCCACAGTATGCAGATGAATGACTGATACTGTACTGTGTTGTACTTTAAAAGGAGTGGATGCTGCAGTCCTGTGGATGCCCACATCTGGAGGAGTTACCTAGTAACTATGAACCTGTTATCAGTTTGCCATCCATTTCCTATTGCAATATTACTAGCTTATCATTTTTGTAATGTAACATAGGCAATTTATTCTTCAAGGGTAACAGGCACTTTATTTGTAGATGAAAGAATGAAATATAAAGTTGTCTGCTATTAGCAGCCTCTTACAAATATGTTTATTGTATAATTATTTAGATGACTTTACTCAGAGATTTTGCATATTTACTGATATTGGTGGATTGTAATGATAGAAGTTTGAATGGCCTTTTATGGTTGAAATTTTCTGAAATTGGTAGTTTTGTCATTATTGGTTCATACATTTTGTTTAATTTCTTACTAGAAGACTATTTAAAACTACAAATTTAAAACACATTCTAGCTGTATTATACAAGGAATACAATTTAATAAAATCAGGAAGGTGAATCAAAGAACGTATACATGTATGCATGTCACTAAAAATGTGTGCAAGGAACCTGTGATTTAAAAACAAACTAAAGGTAAACGTAATCCTCCACTGGCCAGATGCATTTTCTTTGAATGTGAGTTGTTTGGTGATTCAGTAGTTTCTCACAATTTGCAGTCATCTGCGAATTTTGTCAGCAAAGGGCCATCTGAGTTTGCCTTGACTTCTAAGAAATAAATACTGAACACGAGAGGACCTAGTATTCAAAACAGTGCTCAGATAAGTAGTTCTGTGCTGATACAGGAGGAAATAAACAGATTTTACTGTATGTGTGTGTGTGTGTGTGTGTGTGTGTGTGTGTGTGTGTGTGTGTGTGTGTGTGTGTGTCTTTTAGTGTGGCCAGAAGTAATGAATCAAGCTATTACTGCACTTTGATATGTGGTTGCAGAAGTAAAGAATAAAACTAGGGAAATTTTTACTTTAGATATACCAAAGAAACGTGCTGTATAGCCCATGACAAAGCATTTGCAAAAAGGATTTACTCTTTCTTTAACTTTTGATGCTTGGCTTACTGCTAATCTGATAAGTCAAAATTGCTGATTTGCACCTAATATACTGTGGTACAATGGGACAGTGGTTCGTGCTTGGTTCTGTCATTTGTCTCTCTGCACGGGTGTCTTCTTTACGAATCTGTACTCTTCCCTGTGTCCATGTATGCATTCAATGGGTGCTCCAGTTTGCTCCCATGACTGCAAGCCATGTCATAGACCTTAAGTGAAATAGCAGTCCTCCAAATTGCCTATGTGAATGTGTGTGCATGTGTGTGTGTGTGTGTGTGTGTGTGTGTGTGTGTGTGTGTGTGTGTGTGTGTGTGTGTGTGTGTGTTGATTGGTTTCTCAGCCTTGTGACCACTGAGTGCAGAGATAGGTTTTGGCTCACCCATGATGTTGAACTGAATTTAGTGGGTAACTGAAGTATAACTGACCGTACTATATCCTGCAGAAGCTTAAGTATATGTAAACTAGCCCAGTCTCACAGCTATGTGAGTCTTGAAATCATCCCCTTCACCGTGTCTAACAACAATGTTCAAATATCCCTGTGATTTTTATTTTTTACTACCACTTTTAAGGAATTGTTTGATTTATCACTTGCTAGACTTGCTAAGTACATTGCTCAGTACTACAGGTGGTGCAGTGATTAGCATAGCTGTCTCACAAAACTGGGTTCCTTCATTTGGTTTTTCACCTGGGATAGTTTCTGTATAGACCCTGTATGCCCTCTTGAGTCCTTGTAAGTTCTTCAGTGGTGCATCAGTTTCTTCCCATGCACCAAAGACCACTAGTAGGTGAATTGACAGTTCTTCAAAACTGCTTATTAGGAAGCGACTGTGTGTGTGTGAGTGGGTGTGTGTGTGTGTGTGTGTGTGTGTGTGTGTGTGTGTGTGTGTGTGTGTGTGTGTGTGTGTGTGTGTGTGTGTGTGTTTGTGTATCTATCCTGTAATAGTTGTGTATATGTTTCTTTTAATAGAAGGGCACTCCATCTGCAATAGTTTATTTTCTGCCTTGTGCCCATTGAATACCAAGAGAGGCTTTCCTGCAATCTTGAACTGGATAAAGCAGGCAACAGGAAAACAAGCAAATGTATGCTCTTTTCATGTGGGTCCAGATCATGGGAGATCGAATCCTGATGGTGATGATTATGATGATGATGATGATGATGATTATGATGACCAGTAGGCATATTTTTCATGACCTCTGATCGTCCTTATAAGATCTGTTCTCCTAATTTCAAATCCTTTTATACTTTTTGCACTGCACTTCATTTCCTTTAATATATTTTCACTCCATAGCAGAGAAGACTATTCCTATTGGAGTTTATGGTAAACTGAAGAGAATTAATATTTATTATCTCTGTTGGTGTTAAACATTAACAATAAACCACATCATAATGGTTATTTTGTGGATAATTGTACTGTACTTCATTTTATTGTACAGAGTTATTTATGATGGCTCCTAGATTTTGTCATCTGAGACAATATGAAGTGCAAATTCTGCTAGACAGTATTCACATATGGTTTCCTACTTCCTACATGCCTGACCTTACATTTTCGACATTGAATTGTTGGTATGTCACTGCTTGTTAAACACTGTGTTGGTTGGGGCACCAACCATATTTCAACAACCCATTAAACAGATCTAATGTCAAGCTTCCTAAGCATCTTCCGATATAACCTTTTGGGCTGAGAAACACTCATCTCTTTTCATGGCCACAAGCTTGTTTCATAATGCCTGCATCTGCACAGTTTCTGAGGTAGCCACTTTTAAAGCAGTTTTATTTTCCAATTTTCAGCCCAGACTTTCATGGGGAGTACTAAACAAATGCATTTTTATAAATGTCTGCCATAGCATGTTTTTATGCTTTTTGTGTTAAACAGTTCCTTTTCATCTTTCCATAAGTATTTCCAAGAAAAGTTTCTGTAGTCCCATGAATTTCTTTGGTGTTTGTTATTCTGTGTTTCTTTTTGCATTTTTTTTGTCTTTATGCCACGTTTCATTTGTACTTAATATTCGCAATACAAATCAACCCTTAAGATACACACATAAATGCATACACATACAATTGCTCTTGTAACTTAAAAACACTGATTTAGTTGTCTTAATATTCTTCTGTGTCCTTAAAGAAATAAAGTGTTATTGTATCCTTAGTATGCAATCTTATATAAAGGATGCCATTTGTCTTTTGTTCAGCTTTATGGCAAATTTGGTTGTCTATATCCATTTTGCTTACCTCTTCCATTAACTCATCAAAGTCTGTTTGAATGAAATCTGTAATTTGCTACTTAACTGCGGTGGTGGTGCTGCGGTAGCGTTGTCGCCTCACAGTTAGACGTTGCCCGTTCGATTCTCAGTTAAAGCGTCTACTGTGTGACGACATGCGTGAATGGGCGTTCCTTCATTGAAGGTTGTGCGTTAGGCCCGGCAAGCCAGCATGTAAAACTCTACTGCCAATCATTAGCGGACCGGAGTTCCGCTGTGGCGACCCCTAACCGGGAAAAGCCGAAAGACACACACACACACACACCAGAGTCAGTTTAGAAATTGGACACATAAAATAAATATCCTTAAATACTTACAGTAAAACATAAGTTGAATTGGCACAGAGGCTGGGCTTCTTTCTGCAGCACTGGAAAACAAGCTTTAATCAACATCCTGGGTATTGGAAGGGTCTGCAAAGTGGTATTGGTTTGAATGTCCAATGGCCACTTCACTTGCAGACATTATGGCCCTAGCAGGAAAACTAAGAGGACTGTAGCATGGAAGCATTTGCTGGCAGTTTCCTTAGCCCTCATTTGGAGGATGCCTAAAACTGGTGAAGGGTTACATTATGGACATCAGACCAGGTAAGAATGCAGGCATACATGGGTTGGGGTGGGGGGATGGTAAGTACAAGAGCATAAAAAAATAAAAAAAAAATAAAAAATGAACAAGCATAGGTATCTGTCTAGTACCATTCTCATCACCACGCTTCAGCAGGAGTACTGTGGAACTTAGAAATTGTCGTGGCTCAGTGTGCTGATTGCTGCTTACTTTTGCAACTACATGCTTCTCATCCGGTCCTGCTTTTGGAGAAAATGTTGCTACGGCCCTTCTGAAATGAATGAGTTTGTAATAATTAAAGGTAGATTGCAGTCAACATAGTGGGACCAGCATTACAGTTAAAGATTTGTTTTATTTAAAACCGCATAATAATTCAAAGCCTGTTATTTTCTTAACATAATAAGTGAAATGTATAAATGTTCCCTCACTTGGGGGGGGGGGGGCATTACACCAATTAGTTTCAGACTTCTCCCTATTTAATTTATTTATTTAATTTATTCATTTATTGACATTTGGTAACCAGGAAAGTCCAGTGGGTCAGAGACCCATTTTCAGTGAAGGCCCGGGGAGAGAAGCTCCAAGAATGATTACAAGACATGGTGTCAACATCATATGTGTAAATATATACAGAGTGTAAAAAGAACATCAATCATACATCATGAATCGGTTGCAAGTAAACATCATAACTGCAAGTATTTACAGAAATTTAAAGGTAGTTACAATATAGGAATTCAAGTCATATGCAAACATGTATAAACAACATTCATATTTTTTTAGTAGGTACAGTAGCCTAAACATTGCTACTACAGCAGTCTGAGTATCAAGTAGAATGTAGAATCTAGAGCTACAGCAAAATAGAAACCTAGGGACAATAACAAAGATGGGTGATCTGAGGGGCATTATTTGATAGTGACTAGTGACAGTGACAGCGTCTTATGTATGGTGGTTTAGGCCAGTAGTAGCAGGAACATGTCTGTTTATTGAGGTAATGGGATTTTAGTGCAGTTTTGAATGCTTTTAAGGAGTCTATCTGAGTAATGGAAGAGGGCAGTGCGTTCCAAGCTTTGGCAATGATGAAAGAATAGAGGCTTTGTCCTGTGCATTTGTTTGGCTTTGAGATGTTTAGGAGCTGTTTGCTTGCAGACCTAAGATTATGTGTTGAGGTGTATGTGTGTAGGATAGTCTGAAGAGAGGGGCAAAAGTTAGAGTTATATAGTAGTTTGTGGGCGAGTCTTAGATGGGAGTAGTGTAGATGGTGGGGGAAGTAAAGCCAGTGTAGACTTTTTAAGGCATGGCAATGATGGGCCTGAATTGGCATGATGCAGCCAAACTTCGCGATTTTATAGTAGCAGGACTGTAGTTTGTTATTGAGAGGTGTATGTAGGTTGGTAAATATGGGACTAGCATAAAGTAGGGTGGGGAGGAGAAGAGAGTTAGCCAGTTTTAACTTGGTGGACATGTTCATAATATGTTTATGCCTGTATAGCTTACCAAGTTTAAAATGGGTTTTCTTGATTGTGCTATGAATATGATTATCAAAGGAAAGTTTGTTGTCGATTGTGACACCTAGAAGTTTTGATGATTTTACTTGCTCAATTTCGGTATTGTTTTGTGAGAAAATTTTGAAATCCTTATGTAAAGGTTTGGATGAAAATATTAGGAGTTTTGTTTTTTTGGGTTGAGTAGAAGTTGAGCATCATTTATCCAGGATTCAATGGAAGTAAAGGATTTGTGTGTTAGATGTTGAAGGTCAGGCAGACTCTTGGCAGAAGTGATTATTGTAGAATCATCTGCGTATTGTATGAGAGTACTAAGATCAGAAGCTTTATGGAGGTTATTGATGAAAATATTAAATAGTAGTGGCTCAAGTATGGAACCCTGGGGAACTCCTGGTTGTTTAAGAGATATTCAGATTGCTTGTTGTGCCATTTGACAGATTGTTTCTGTCAGAGAGATAGTTGCAAAACCAAGCCAGTGAGTGTGGGGAGCAATTTAAGGACTTAGGTTGTAGCAGAAGTTTAGGGTGTGATACTGTATCGAAGGCCTTAGATAGATCCAGTAAGATAACTGAGGTTAATAGACTAGTATCTAAGGCTTTGTTAACAGAATTGGTGAATGAAACTAAGACAGTGGTAGTGCTATGTGCAGGGCAGAAACCATGCTAAGTGGGGGTAAGTAAGTTATTGTTGATGAGATACTTTAACAGTTGGGTATGAATACACTTTTCTAGGATTTTAGATAAAGGAGAGAGTATAGAGATAGACTGGTAATTAGATAGATCACTAGCATTACCACCTTTATGTAGTGGAGTTATAATAGATTTTTTCTAGAGTTGTGGAATGTATGATTTGGAGATGGATCAATTCAGGAGGATGCTGACAGGGTATGCTATAGCATCTGCAGCAAGTTTTAGGTATTCTGCAGGAAGTCTGTCAGCAGAAGGGGAACATGACTTTAGTTTAGTTAACAGTTTATTTACTAGAGAGGTGGGCACAGGTTGTATAGTAAACGTGCACATAAGTGGGATATTATCTGTTGTGTTATTTAAAAGGGGGGAGTAGGTGTCTGAGTTAAGAGGGGAGATTTGGGTAGCTTTCTGAACTGTTAGAGGTAGAGTTTATTTGAATAGGGAAATTGCTGACAAGTTTTTGAATGGTTTCAATGAAGTGGGTGTTGAAGGTCTGGCAATTTCTAGTGGTTCTTTCTCAGGAAATGGTGTAGGATTTTGTTGGTTTCCGGGGTTAAGGACTGAGGAAATAGATTTCCAGAAGTTTTGGGGGTTGTTGCTTTGGGAGTCTAGTTGAGTGGAGAAGTAATTTCTTTTGTCGGTAATAACTAGATTTTTAGCAGTGTTGCAGAGTTGTTTGTATTTTTTTTTTTCATTTTGTGGGGTTCTATTTTTATGCCATTCATTCCATGCTTTTATCCCTAGTAATTAGAATCTGTTTAGTATGTTTTGTTACCCAAGGGGCATGGTTATGCTTAATTCTTCTTGTTCGCATAGGGGCGAGACTGTTGAGAGTAGAAAGAAAGAGGTTATTGAAGTATTCTACTGCTTCATCCGGTAGAAGTATTTTAGTAGGGTGCCAGTTGTGGGCATTTAAAGTACTTATAAATACATTTTGACTGATATGGGTAAGATTTCTAAAAGTTTTACACAGATTTGCTTTTGCTGTTTGCATTTGGGTTCGATGGGTGAAGGCAGGTAGATGGTTGCTGGAGATACTTGGGAGGGTGCCTGTGTAAGTGTATTTGTGAGGGTGTGAGATGAGAATCCAGTCAAGGGTAGATGCAGGTTGTTTGTTTACTATATGTGTGGGTTCTGTGATGAGGTGGGTATACCTATACAAGTTTATGCTGTTTGATGGGTAGTTAGAGGTGAGAGCTTGCCAATTTATTAGTGTCACCCAGAATAATAGTTTAATTTGAGTTATTTTGGGTTGTCCAGGAGAAAAAATCTTCTAAAATAGTTATATTGTGACCTATGGGAATCTATAGTACTGCAACACATATTTGCTTTTGTTTGTTGATATGGAGTATTGCTGGTAATAGTTCTATGTTTCCAAATATAGGAACAGGTTTTGAAAATTGTGTGACAGTTATGGAGTCATGGTAAATTAATGCAATGCCACCACTTTTTTGTGGAGACAGTCATTTCTAAGCATGTTATACCCTGGAGGGATTATTTCAGTATTAGCTATTTGTGGTTTCAACCAAGTTTAGAGAAAGCCAGGCCTCGAATTCTGTGGTTTTATTACAGATATTATGAACATTAGCTGTTGTTATAAACAGATTTGGGGAATAAGAACTTTGGATGTGGGTTGGAGAACTTGCTGGACCAGTATTGGGATGAATGTCAACACACTGGGTAAGGACCTGTATATGTATTGTTTGTTTAGAATAGTAAGAGGTTGGAAAGTGAGGCATATTAGGCACCTTATAAGTAAGTTGTAGCTTGTTGTTAGCAGTGGCGTATCTAAGTTTAGTTGGGAGGTAGGTTTGAAAGTTAAATAGGGATGGTGAGATATCAGAGAAGTTATTAGTATTAGCATGGGGTTGTGAGGATAGAGTGGCAGAACTTGAGTAGGTGGAATAAAAGGAGGGGAAGGAAGTGAAGTGGGTGAATAAGGAAAGAGTGGCAATAGAGTTGAGTAACAGGATATTGTGTTTTATATTGTATGGATGTTGTGTTAAATGGTGTTATGCGATTTAAGGTGCGATATAGGAGATGATTTAGCAGGTGGAAGTAATAGAAAGGGAACTATGATGATTGTAGGAATTGAATGTTGGCTGTTGGGTGGAGTTATGTGCAGATGTGGGTTGTAATGGCAACAGGGCCCTGATTGGTAGGACTAGGTGAGGGGTGTGGTATCTGGATGTATAAATGTAATTGAATTGATTAACTAATGAAGCAAAAGGTTGTGAGCTTTGTTCTACTAATGTCTTTTTCAGATTTCCTTTGCAGGAACTGTTAACACATCTAGCCATTCTGCACTGTTTGTCTGCAATTAGTGAACAATAAGCGACACAGGTAAATGCCCAGGTAAGACTTCTAGCTCACAGACAGAACACAGGTAATCATTAGGAGTAAATGCCATATTTTCCAGCTCCAAGGTTCCTAACTGATGAGGCCCTAGAGTAGATTAACCCAAATCCTTAGCCAGTTCTGCACATTGAACAGCCTTGATGCAGACGTGGCCAAAATCTGCTCTTGGTAAAACTCAGTTGAGCATGATAATGAAGCATCATTGCTGGCTACTACCAAAGGGTTAACACAACAGTGGCAGCGGCAATGAACCTTACTAAAGGTAAGTCATATTTACATGCGCACACTGATATTAAGGCTCCTAATCACAAGGGAAACCTACATAATGCACCTGAGAGACTGACAGAAGATAGTAGTAGCTGTGTCAGCTGCTTTCAGTGTGACCTGCAGTTATTACTGATGGGCAAAAGGAAACAAATTGCACAGCGCTGTGCTCTTCAAACCATTCAGACTGATATTTCTCAAATGGGAAATTGACCCTTTGGCTACCCTGAGGGATGAAGACCCTTCTTAGTAAAGAGTTTTTTCAAACTTGCTGCAAAAATTTCTAGCTAGGTTAAAGATATTTGCAAACGAATAATAATGTATTTTTTTCTTAACTGCAATTCATGCCTTCCTAGGGTGCAGAAATTAAGAAATTTTCCTTTCATACCTGCCAAATCCAAATCAGATCCTTATTCTAGAACAGAAGATACCTAGAATGTTGCTTTCGTTCCCATTATTATAAGACTACATTTGAGACTCAGAGAGCATATCGCTGCCACCACAATGTGGAGAATACTGCAATGTCCAGTAGCAATATCTTACAATTTATAAGTTCATAGGCAGGTACTAGGCTATTAGCCCTAGGGCCTATAAAAGCCTAGCCAAAAAGGTACCCTGGCTTTCGCCACCCAAGAAAATTATTTTCCTGTACCCCTGTTGAGCAGAGCCACAGAAGTGATCCCCGGGGTGAATTTCCTATTTCCCATCCAATCAATCAAGAGTGCTAATGAGGAGCTCTGTCTTGACATAGATAGGTAGCCTGTTCCAGAGTATGGGAAGTCTCTGGGACAGGAATCTATCCCTCCAGCATGTTCTGTCTATTGTAGTGACAAGGTTTAGGTCCCCTAGAGCATGTAGCTCGGAGGGATTGGGATTTCTTTAAGTGGAGCATGTCCAACAACTCTGGGTTTGACATAGCTTTGTATGTTAGGCAGAGATCACCTCTGAGTAGGCGATATGCGACGGAGTAAAGCTGAAGTTTTTTGAGACGGTCTGCGTAGGGCATCTGTTTGAGGCCGATAATCCTCTTTCTGAGGTATTTCTGTGGTCTTTCCAGTTGTTGTAGATGTCTTGTGAGGTACATACCAAAAGGGGCATTGTACTCTATAATGGGTCTAATGAGTGATGAGTAGAGGGGAACAATGGCCTCTTTTTTTCTAGATGAGAAACCTTTTGTGATGAGGTGAGCCACGTAGAAGGATTTCCTCACCACTATGGCAATGTGATTATCAAAGGAGAGACTACTGTCCACCTGTGTCCCAAGGTCTCTTATCACAATTTTGGCGTTAAGTAGACTACCACTTATGTGGAAGTTTTTGGGTACAGAGTTTTTACCAAAGGGGATGACAATACACTTTTTGGCATTGAGCTTCAGGCCATGGCTTTGGCATCAGGCATCTGTCTCAGTGAGGCCCTTTTGTAGTATGTCCACATCGTTAGGAGTTTCCATTATGGCTCCTAGTTTTCAGTCATCTGCAAACTTTGTTAGCCAAAGACCTTCTGTGTTACTTCAGAGAAGTAGATACCAAACAGGAGAGGACCCAGGACTGAACCCTGTGGTAATCCACTTGTCACTGGTCTGAAGTTGTATTTGGAGTCTGCTCCTTTTACAGTGTGGGTTCTGAACATGAGCCAGTTGGCAACCCATCTTGTGACATAGGGATTTATACCTAGTTTAATGAGCATATCTATAATTCCAGAGTGGGGGATGGTGTCAAAAGCCTTGGTGAGACCTAGATAAGCTGTGTGAACCACCTTACCCTCATCTATGGCTTTGGTGACTGCTTCAAAGAAGTCAATCAGGTTTAGGAGACATGATCTGCCTTTCACAACCCCGAACTGGGTAGGGTCCAGAGTTTGGAGGTTACCAATGTCTTTGTTTATGATTTCCATGATGATACGTTCCATGGCCTTGCAGACCAGGCTCATCAGGCTAATGGGGCGCTAGTTCCCAGGGTCTGTCGTGGCTCCCCTTTGTGGAGAGGGATAACCATTGTGGTACGCCATTCAGTGGGCACAAATCCTGAGGTGAGGCTATGACTGAACATGGTACTTAGGTAGGGTGCCAGTTCATTCTGTAGTTCATGTAGAACACAGCCTGGGATATTGTCAGGTCCCATGGATGCTGTGTTCTTGGCTTTGGAGAGTGTGTTTTTTACCTGTGCAGCCATGATTACAGGAACTTTGCATTCTTCCATTATAGAAATGGGCCCTCTAGGGGGTGAGAGGGGGTAATGTTAGCACTGAACCTATCTGCCAGGATGTTGGCAATGTCAGTTGGTTCTGTATATTTAGTGCCATTGTGCTGTAACTCAGAGCAGATCTAAGTGTTGCCATTGAAATTCTTGACATAGCTATAGAATGCTTTGTGGTTGTCTTTAGAGTCAGTGGCAATTTTGTTTTAGTAACTAGCTTTGGAGGATTTTATGAGGGATCTCAGCTTCTTACTGAGGTTGACCACGGAGTTCCTCCAGTCATTGGAATTTACTCTTTTTTGCACCAGTTTCTTTCTTTTGTTGTAGAGTTTCTGTATGGCAGAGGACCACCAGATTGGCTTCCTTTTTTTTGGAGGATAGCATCTTGGTTCTGTTAGGGATAGCATGATCCATGCACTCATGTAAGTGCTTATAAAGTGCATTTGTGTAGGATTCAGCAGTCGTACCTCTATTGTCCGTCTGCATGGGTGTCATGAAGTTTGCCACTTCTGTCTTAAGAAGTGTGAAGTTGGCTTTGGAGAAGTTTTTTACGGTGGTTTCCCTAGTTGGGGGTGGGGGTGGGATGTGGATGTCTAGGGTGATTAGCTTGTGGTCGGATCTGACCAATGAAGAATTGACCTCTGGTGTGGAACACCGGTTGCCCATGTTGGTAATGACCAGGTCTAGGATATTGTTGCCCCTGGTGAGGGTGTGAATAAGTTGATCCAAGGCATTGGAATTTATGAATTCCAGAAAACATTGAGCAAAACAGCTGGTACATGAGTAGTTTTCCCAGTTAATGGGTGGGGTAGTTGAAACCGCCCATTATTAGGGTGTTGGGTTGTACCTTAATACTTTCCAGTGTATCAAAAAGTGAGGAGTGGGAATATTGGGGCATGGTGGGGGGTCTGTAGCAAGCTACAGTTTGGATTGCGGTCTTGCCCAGAGTTAGTTACACTTGGATAATCTTGGATGCATTATGCTGTGCAACTATCCTGGAGTTGTGGATATCCTTAATGAATATGGACACACCTCCACCTTTAGTGCTTCATTCCGGGTTAGGTGGCCGAAAGGTGTGGTATGAATTATAGCCTGGTAACACAGGGGTGCTCTCTGGAGCTTTGAACCAGGTCTCTGTCACTGCACAAATGTCAATGTTCTCAATTTTAAGGAGTGCCTCGAGTGAGTGCATTTTTAGGTTTAGACTTCTGGCAGTGAGTAGCATTACCCTCAGATTTTGCTTGCTTGTACCTGTTACAGTGGTGAATTTGTCATTTGAACCTTGCCTAAAAAAGGCATTATAGGGATGGCAAGAGCCTTATCCAGTATCCGGAATCCCAAGGGCGACAGGTGCAAGCTACCTCTGGCAAAGCATCGTGGTCTGTCGATCATGTCATCCCAGGCAGACAAATACTGGATCCCTTTAGAATGACACCAGAAGCTAGACAATTGTTGAAGTCAATCATTTTGTCCTTGTACTGTGGTATCATTCTGGGTGATGGCAGGATGCTACTCAGGGCTAGGATCATACCTGCTTGGGCTACAAGATCAGAGAGCTCCTCCATGTCTCTTTTCATGTAGTCCAGGGAGGTATGTCTCAGGTCATTCACACCAACATGGACAATGACAGTGTCATGTATGTACTTGTTGTGGAGTGACCTAAGTGTGTGCATCATTTGGCGGATCATGGCACCTGACAGGCAGCTGACAGTAACTTTTTCCTTGTTTAGCCTGGTGAGTGGAACATCAGTGTGCCTGACTAGAGAGCCACCTATGACTAGAGTGTTGGGTACATTGTTATGCCTTATGGGCTGTGGTTGAGTGGCACACTGTGTTTGTGGGCTATGTGCCATTTGGGTTGTGTTGGAGGGTGGAGTTTGCTTGTGTTTCTGCTTTGGAGGTCCCTGATGCTTGGGCAGGTTTTTATTGAGAGCCTCCATGAATGTAGGTGTGTGTTTTGTGTTTCTATGTGTGTGTTTTGGTGGTGTAAGTTTTGAGAGACTATGTGATGAGTGTGGTGTGGTGCATGTGTTTACCTTCTCTTGACTGTCTAGTCCAGTCTTGAGTGAAGAGGGCTTTGCTTCCAGTTTGGCTATATAAGTGCATCTCTCACAGGTTGTAGTGCTGGGTGGTAGGAAGAGAGGGTTGTCTGTGTACATGAGGCAATTGCTGCATTGCCCCAAGATGCCCAGATTTATCAGGTAGACAGGAGAAATCACCGGGAGCTGATCCTTAGACATGCCTGGATAGGTGCTTATTTATTAAGTACTAAAAACTGCTTTCCTCTAGACAAGTGAGAAAAGTTGAGTGCTGTAGTAATTTGCAGCTTATTTAGTGCTTACAGTGAGTTCTGAACAAGTGCTGAGTTCAAAGAAACAGATTTGAGTGCTGAAACTAGAAAACTGGCTAGTTCTAAGAAACAAAATTAAGCTAGAAGGCTTCCCTCCAACACAGAAAGGCTTGGGGGCTCAGAAGCCTACAAACAGTCTAGAGCACTTCAAGGAAAGGCAGGAAACAAGCTTAATTTTTTTTTCTTTCCCAGATGCTCTCTTTGCACACAGTAGGAGTGCCTGAAATCAAAATATGATCTCACTGCACTCAGTTGACTGAGCAAATGAGATAGGCCCAGAATGAGTATCCAAACAAAATTTTACAGGAGGGGCAGGCAGTTTTAAAGCCACCAAGATTAACACCAAAACAAAACCAGGGAAGGTGGGTGGGGAACTAACTGAAAAAACAGAGTCAAAACTTCCAGTTCAGTTAATATTCAATGCAACACAAATAAATCAATTAAAATGCTGTATTATTTGAAAAACGTGCAGATAAAAGGTACTTAAATTCTCTTATACGTCCAGTTGAATACAGCTAGATCTTAGCCGGCCAAAGCTCAGGTTTTAAGCAGAAAATATTCAAAATGTACCACTTAAATAGGCAGTAACAGAATATCAATGAATGAGACTACCCCTGACTGCAATTACTGCCTATGCAGGAATTCTAACAGGCAATAAAATCTAGCAAGCACTAACAGAAAAAACAGAGTCAAAACTTATTCAATGCAACACAAATAAATCAATTAAAATGCTGTATTATTTGAAAAAAGTGCAGATAAAAGGTACTTAAATTCTCTTATACGTCCACTTGAATACAGCTAGATCTTAGCTGGCCAAAACTCAGGTTTTAAGCAGAAAATATTCCAAAATGTATCACTTAAATAGGCAGTAACAGAATATCAATGAATGAGTCTACCCCCGACTACAATTACTGTCTATGCAGGAATCTAACATACAATAAAATCTAGCAAGCACTAACTGAAAAAACAGTAAAAAACTTACAGTTCAGTTAATATTCAATGCAACACAAATAAATCAATTAAATGCTGTATTATTTGAATAAGGTTCAGATAAAAGGTACTTAAATTCTTTTATACATCCAGTTGACTACAGCTAGATCTTAGCCAGCCATTAGGGACATAATAGTGCCACATGGAGCAACAACTTATTAGCAGCTCATTAGCATGACCCTGAAATGAACACTGCACTGTTACTACACTGTTGCAAGTAACCTATCAGCCCATGGAATGCAGTTGCTTACACACACACACACACACACACACACACACACACACACACACACACACACACACACACACACACACACACACAAACACACACCCTCCTCCCCACACACACACACAAAATCACTCACAAACACAGATGTGTTCTGTGGTTCCCAATGAGCATTCCAGGAAAGTGCACCTCTGGACTGCCACATTTTGCTTTCACTGACAAGACCAATGTAATGTTTCATACTGTCGTGGGGCTACACTGGTCTCTGAATAAGAAGCCTTTATTACATTAACCAAACATTCCTGAAATATGGTTGCACAGTTATGTGTTGCTTTCTGAAAAAAGAAGCAACTTTGACTGCAACTTTTCTTGCTTTCGCTAGTGTAAAACTATGCAGTCTAATTCACTGATACAGTTGCTTAAATAAGAACTGTGATGGCCTTTTATTTACATGTTTATATTTAGCAGGGATTTATTAAGAAAATAAGTTATTCCTAATGGGTGTCTCCCACTACTTTAGTTCTCGAACTTTATGACTGCTTTTGTCACAGCATATTTAGAATGAATTATCATTTCCTATTTTAATGTAGAGTCCATTCTCATGGGCTTTGACCTGTAACAATAACAGTTTAGACCTCTTTAGTAATACCATGGCTAGCCAACCTCATTGCTGCACCATATCAAATATTTGGTCCCACTAAGATTTACGATTAGTTTTTGATCGTGGTACTTGCATATATCTGTTATGCAACCAATGATAAAACCTTTCAGAAAGTAACATCACAAATATCCTCAGCACTACCAGGCCATTCTGTTTTCTCTTCATATATAGAAATATAGTCTACAACTTTGCAGTTTTCCTTAATGTTTTCCCTAACATTGGTAAGTCTGATAGCTTACGTTATTCACATAAATTTAGAAATCTGGATTGCTGATTTCTCTTCAGCTGCTCATAATTTCTTGAGATTATACACTATAATCCTGAAAGCACACACATGTCCTGATGGCATCTAAGCAGCTTGGGACTTGGGTATGGCATTATGATACCTCTGTGCACCTACTCCTGAGGTCCTTGAGAAGTTGTGGCACCTGCTTTTAATAGGGTTACTCAAAGGTTACCTGCGGATAGCTGTGGTCCAGTATACCTCCACTTTGCTCACTTTGCTTGCTGGTACTTTTGGTTCTTTCAAAAAGATACAAGTATCTGATTAACCTTCTGGGTAACATTCTTTTTTCCCTTCCTTGATGGTCAAAGCATCTTTCTCACAGCTGTACAGACATGGACACAAGAAATGCAGAGCTGTAGGAAATAGTGAAATTCTAACATGTCCACTAAGTCTCTCTCCCTTTAGAACAATCTCCCTTTGTCAACTGTCATTCACAAAAGTACATTGTCTGCCTGATGACTGTAGATATCATATATAAAATGTTGCAGTACACATAAATTAACTAGTCCAGTCCACTTGCATGTGTCCATTCTCTATTCTGTCCCTGGAAATACAGATACTTACTGGTCAGTATCCAATGATTCCCTTCCTATTTTTGGATAAGTGTCTTTGATAATCACATAGATTTACAGCCTTCCTACACTCCTGTCTCCAACACTGTTTCACTAATGATCTGTTCTAGACATCTGTCACTGTTCTGTAGGCATTTGCATAAGACACGACCTACTGACTTGTTAATAAGAAAAAATGCAGGAGGCTGTAAAGCCTTTATTTAGAAGCAATGCAAATTGTATTGCTGTAATAAATCTGTAGTGACTTATTGATGCAAAGTGATAGTGTGGAGATAGAAGCATAAACCCAGTTAGGGCCATTCAGAAAAGGTCAGTTTATATTATCTAAAAACATAGGGTCATTCTGAGTTGAAAACAAAAACAAATACTATCACAGTAGCCACGACAAGCACAACAGCATGTCTTTGTCAGGTGAGTATATATATATATATATATATATATATATAGATAGATATATATATCATAAGCCTTTAAAAGACATTCATAGGCACACTCCTAGCTGTGCTTACTAGATCTTATCGGGTTTATATTAGAACATTGAAGTTTTGCTACATCAAATGTTCTAATATCGAACCATTTCACTCGAAACACCACAACATCGAACACTCAGAACAGCGAATTTTTTCCCAGGGAAAAAAATTGCTGTTCCAACAAACATACACACAACACAAGCACACCAAAATACATAATCCACACACATGCACTTCACAAAACCCTACACTAAACCACGCATACACTAATAGCTATCAACTTACCTTAACCCAACCCTAACCCTAAGGTCCGTAACTACCGCACACTTACCTTACTCGCTCCCTAACCCTAAAGTCCCTATCGCACACTCACCTTACCTGCTCCCTAACCCTAAAGTCCCTATCGCACACTCATCTTACCCTCTCCCTAACCCTAAGGTCTCTATCGCACACTCACCTTTATTCGCCCACTTACCTTAACCCGGTCCGTAACCTTCGCTCCACAGTCAAGGAAATAGTGAAGCTGCAGAAACAGCCCACCAAATACTTTCCCTAGGAAAGTATTTGATATTCTGCAGCTTTGTTATATTCAGCATTCAATGCAAAGGGTTAGATATTAGTACATTCAAAGTAGTAATACTTCGATGTACTAATATAAACCTGATCTTATCTACTACCCTATAAATAATGTGTCTACAAAAAGAGTTACAAAAATAATCATAAATGCAGTAGCTGAATCTCGCAATGCTGTCTGTAGCACCACTTAAAATAAAGTTAGAGAACATAGATTTATTTATTTATTTGTTTGCAGTTGTTTTACCAGGGTAGTCCATTGGGCCTAGAAGAACCCGTTTTCAATAGAGTCCTTGGGAGAAAAGCTCCAAAAATAAAACAATAATTACAACAAAATTACAATTGAAGCTTTTGTTATAGTAAGTACAAAAGTATTAGTTAAAAATTGCATTTAAACATGCAATATCTAAAGGAAAAATGACAATCAAAGTTTAGGTTATACCAATTGCAGATAAATATTTCATTTAACAGAAACAACTTCTGAGATAAAAAGTATCAGCATTGTAAATCAAGAGTAGATTGTTTATGCATGGATCAGTCCCGGCTAAAACCATGTATAGAATCTGAGAAGACTAAGATGAAGAGAGCAGAAGAGATTAAGAGGGGTGGGAGCAGGAGCATTCCCACTGAGAAATTAGGTGTGAGTGGAGTGAGGTTTTAAAGGAAGAGAGGTTTGTGGTGGTATGGATGGATGGAGGTAGTGAGTTCTATTGGCACGCGAGGGCAAAGGATAGGAGATTTTTGCCTGAGGGATGGGTAGGTTTATGCAGTTCTGTTAGATTTTGATTGTTAGATCTTAATAGTCTGTCAGGGAGGTGCATTTTGAAGGTTGAGGATAGGAAGGGACAGAGGGAGAGGGTGAAAATAAGTTTATGGACATGGGTAAGTTGGATAAAGGATAGATAATTGGGTAACTCTAACCAATTTAATTGATGAAGGGCTAGACAGTGATGGGTAGAAGACTTTTGGCTTGTGGCAAACTTTGCAATTTTGTAATAGCAAGAGGAGAGTTTTGTCTTAATAGAGGATTCTGTTTGTTAGAAGTGCAGTGCCATAAAGAAGAGAAGGGATGAGATATGTGGTAGCGAGAATAAACTTAGTAGAAGGAGTAAGGTAACGACTGTGACGGTATAGCATGCCAAGTTTTTGGTGGGTTTTTTTTATATTTATTTGTAGGTGAGGGGTGAATTTGAGCTGGTCATCAATGAGGACACCTAGTAATTTAGCCTCGGATACTAATTCGAGAGATGTATTGTTATGGCATTTGATGGAAAATTAATTCTTGTCAATGATGGTTGTTTTTGTAGGAGTAAATAACATTAGTTTGGTTTTTGATGCATTGAGTGCTAGATGATTATCTAACATCCATAAGGCTATTGAGCTGGTATTTCAAAGGAGAAAATTTGCTCTAACTGAAAATAAGGTGACCATAAAAATACACCTAAAAAGATAATAATGTTATTGAACATATGTGGGAGAAAGTCAGACATTCCTCATTTCAGGGCACCTGAAGTGGTATATTATACCTCCCAAATAAGTTACTCATAATGTACTTCTCTGTTACTGGATATGTAGCTCCATTTGCAAAAATGCAAATAATATGAAAAGCTGGAAATTATTTATTAATTAAAACTCTCGGCACAGCCATCAATTCACTGTAAATTAGGAACAGTTTCTTATGGTCATTTTAGAATTAATGTGGTCTGGCTGTCCCCTCTACATGATAATTAATTTCTTATTCCATTTACTTTATGATCTAAATTTTATGTAGCAAGGGAAGTAGACAGTGCTTATGTATCTGCTGCTCAGCACTGATTGAGCCAATGAATGCCACTCGGGCAATTCCATAAGAAAATTCAACCTTTATCAAAGTGTTATCCTTGTTTTTCCATCCTCATGCAACCTTTCCCTAAACAAATGTGATCACTTCTAAGATTACAAAGTGAATTATATAAGCTTCAGTTTGAAATAGGATTTAGGTATGTATGCCCTATTTTTATTATACAGTCTTATATATATATGGGTCTATATTATATAATTGAAAAGTCAGTTTAGCAAACGGCACTTACATCGAAAATGCTGTGCATCAAATCCGCTCTCCCACTAATTATACATACCAACTTCGAGATCATACTACAGTGAGGAAAAGGCAAATTTTCCGCTCTTCAATGTACCACAATCTCACTATTAACAGTTTGCTGAACGGCATTTTCAATATATATATATATATATATATATATATATATATATATATATATATATATATATATATATTTTTTTTTTTTTTTTTTTTTTATTTAATGTATGCTGTTGCTGCCTTTTTGACTTGGTTCATGGCTTAAAAAAATCTCAAGCAGGAGTGTGGTCTATGTAAAGACTGTTCTGCCTCCTAAAACAGATATAGCTCTGGGCTGCTAACTGGTTGTCAACAAGCATGGTTTTTGGGTTGCCAGATATAAATTTATTTATTTATTTGAGTGTTTGTTTACTTATTTTTTTTTTTGTTTACTGGGTAAGTGAACTGATCTAGGGACGTTTTTACAGCCACGAACCAAGCCAAAAAGGCTGCACCAACATACAAATCACACACAAACAAATAAATAACTAAATTTAGATCTGGTTACCCAGCAATCCTGTCAAGTGCCACCAGTTAGCAGGTCAGAGGAATGTCTGACTTAGGAGGCAGAGTAGGCTTAGCATAGACCACATTCCAGCTTGATGTTTAACATCCATGTTTGCCTAGTATTATATATGCTGATGAGCAAACCAAAAGGTATTTAATGACAAACTGAAATGATGGCATGCAGCTATACCATACTGCAACAAAATGAATTTTGGTAGGTTGTCCACACAACAAATTTTAAATAAGTACCATTGGCATCACTGTACCTTTAGTAACTTTAACATGCAAAGTAAATTGTGTATATTGACCTTAATAGCTATAAATGTAGCTAATTATATGTAGAGCTTTGACTGGCAGTGTCAAAAGATCAGAGATGACAGAAATCAATCAATCAAGCAATCAATCAGTCAGTCAGCAGTTCTGCAGATAGTGATGTAGCAGAAACTTGCATTATTTCAAACTGCCTAGCAGCAGGACTAATTATAAGAAACATGAGAGGGATATAATTCTAACACCTGCTTCAGTGAGTGCTGAAATCATCTGAATTAACATAACAGTGCCAAGACCATTACTTGTTGATCAGTCATTGCAACACTTAACACACTACTTTAAAACAAATAGGGTGAGATAGAGAGGAGGACATTGGTATGTGTAACAGCATTATTCTCTAAAACCGTGAACTGTTTATGTCATTTAAAAAGTGAATATTGAACAGTAAATAGTATCCACACAGCCTGCGCATTTCCAGCCTTGAAATTACATTGAATAAATATTGTTCACAACAGGAGAAGACAAAATGTAGCTTCCTGTAGTTTTAGTTTGTACTTAGCACACCGTAGCCATCCTACCTATGCCCCTCCTACTTGTCCAGCATCTATCGATTACAGCCTTGAATGTATAAGTATTTGCTTATTTAATAAGTGATATGAAATGATCATGGTAAATATACAGTCATACTGGTGATGTTAGAGCAAAAACAAGCTCTTCACTTAGCTACAAATGTATAACACATGGCAACAATTATTTGCTATACTTGTATATAAAGATGCAAACTGATTATATCAACATTAAAAGATTATTAAAAGGTTTATTTCTGTCAAATGTAAAACTGATAAACTCAGTCATTAGCAAATATACATTGCATCAGACCCCATGAAATGGCAGGATTCAGAAGAAAAAGTTTTCAAAAATAAAATGTAACTTTTAGCTTTGATAAGGAAAATGACATTCATTACTGCACACCGATCTGACCAGGGAAGGAATTAACCAAAATAAGTGAGGTCATGGTAATAGTGTAGTCTTCAAGCTACCATTTTGTAACAGAAGACTAAAGTAAAGTAGTTTGCTTGTGTGTTTGTATTAAAATGTAGCCGTACATTTTACACTCTACTAGTCCAGCTCTCAGACTCAGGAGTAGGAAGGAACTATTCATGCTGTAAAGAACTTAACTTGCGTATAGAACTAATCTTGTGTATATGATTGCACACGATTGCAATCAGTGTACCGCTACCCAAACTTGAGTACAGTCTCCCTAATTATTTCCTTGGTTTCTCCCCAAAATGTAACATAAATTCAAACAACTAAGTACAAAACACTTAGGTTTATTCGTCTTACGATTAAAAAGAACACCACTGTATTACTATATCAAAATAAAAATGGCTGTCAGTGCAGGCAAGAGTTTCCCTTCTGGCAAATAAACTCATTTACAAACCACTTAATGAGAGATATTGCCTAATAATGTGACTGTTATTACAGTATATATTTTTTTCAGTAAATGATTGCCTTGTATTTGTTAGTATTAACAACTTCAGCTTGTAAGATGGCTTGGATAGGCTCAGCCCAGAGGAAAACCACAGTGGTAGCCATACCTGTTGTGCTGTGAGCTCTCACATTTCCCTCTATTTCCTTACTTTTGATAGAATATCAGAGCATTCAGCCAGACATTTGGAAATTGTCAGTGGGACATAGACCTACACTATTTCCCTGTTAAAATTCTTGAATAACTGATTCAAACTTCTAATATCCCTGTTTTTTGTGCAAATAATATCTCAGTTGCCTGTGTATATTCAGAGAATGCAATATCCTTTGCTCCTATTTTGAGGTTAATAAAGAAGACAAGTAGCTGAATGGTGTAGTTGATTATGAGTTTCATGGCTACTTTTGGTATAAAGGAGGCACTGATTCTCAGACTGACTCTGTCTTTGTGTAAGATTAAATACATTTTTTGCATATCAAGGTTTGATATTCATTGAGATTTAGTGTGTGTGTGTGTGTGTGTGTGTGTGTGTGTGTGTGTGTGTGTATGTGTGTGTGTGTGTGTAAGTGTAAAATGCCCCAGTTAGATATAATTGGTGGTTAGTGTTACTCAGGCTCAAACCTTGTATCTTAGGTGCAAGAAACAAGAGCCTGAATTGTCTATCTATACCACCACTTGTGATTCAAGCTCTCAACTATCCAGATTTTCACAAAATGTCTGGAATGTTTGTCTCATACTTGTGGTCTGTTCCTCTTAAAATTTGTGGTTTTCTGGCAAATCAGTGAGAACTGAATTCACTAAATAATGATAGCCATTTAAGTTTCAGTCTTTCTATCTTTCAGGAAATGCATGGTAACACAAACACTTTTTTCTAGCAACTTTCTAAGATATAGAAGCAATTTTGTGTCCCTGGTTTTGGGCCTTTGCCCCCTTCCCAAATAATTTTGTTTTTTTCCAGATTTCTTGTGCTACAAAGTTGAGAGATTTAGTTGAGTGTCAAGTGGATTTTACAAGGAGCTGTGAGCTTCAGGGGAAGAGAAGTTTAGTGCTGCTTACACTAAGTCTGTTTGTATTGCTAGTAGCACAACAGATAATATATTTGCTTTTGATGCAGAAGGCTGTGGGTTCTACTCCCACATAGGGATGCCAACTGTCCAGAATTAAGGGACACTGTTGCTGTCATTGAAGAGCACAAGAATATGCTTGACTGAACACAGTAATATTGTATCACAATCCCTTTGAGGGGAGGTTAATGCACACTTCTATTCTGCATGCATTTTGCTTTCATGTACATGTCGAGAACTGTTGAAAGGAAAAGTTGGCAAAAGTTGGCGACCCTACTCCCACAGTATGCAGATGAATTGCTGATACTGTACTGTGTTGTACTTTAAAGGGAATGGATGCTGCAGTCCTGTGAATGTCCTCCTTTAGAAGAGATACCGAGTAAATATGAACCTGGTATAAGTTTGCCATCCATTCCCTATCGCAATATTACTAGCTTATCATTTTTTTTAATGTAACAGGCAATTTATTCTTCAAGGGCAACGGGCACTTTATTTGTAGATAAAACAATGAAATATAAAGTTGCTTGCTAGCAGCAACCTGTTCACTACTTACAGATCTCTTTAATGTGGAATTATTTAGATGACTTCTGCAGAGATTGTGCATATTTACTGATATTGGTGGATTGTAATGACAGAAGTTTGAGTAGACATGATGGAAATGTTCTGAACTGGGTAGTTTTGTCATTATTCGTTCAAACATTTTCTTTCATTGCTTAATGGAAAAATGTTTAAAACAATAAAGTTAAAACACGCTCTAACAAGTGTGCTGCATTATAAAAGGAATAAAATTTAATACAATCAGGAAGATGAGTCAAAGAGCACATGCATGTTTGCATGGTCCTAAATATGTGTGCCTTAGATTTGAAAACAGCCCAAAGGTAAACTTTATCCTCCACTGGCCATATACATTTTCTTTGAATGTGGGTCTCAATGCTGTTTCAGTGAATGTGAGTTTGAAGGGCAGAGAAGTTTTAATGCTAAGTCTGTTTTCATTGTGAGACTGTATTGCTTTATTTATCAGTGTTTATGCTATAAAATTTGAAATAAAAGTTTTAAAAGAAACCCAAATAGTCATTGTAGAAGTATAGCATAAAGCAGTATGCAAATTATAGTGTTTATGGTAAATGGGGAGAAAAAAACAAGTAATGGGACACTGGAATGCTTGCGGGGGAGAGGGCTGTGAATGGGGGGGCCCATTTGACCATGATTTTTGTGAGGGGAAGGGGTAGCAAGCTCAAAGGCAGCCCCGGGCAGCACAGACTCTAGCTACGCCACTGAGTCAAAGACCCAGAAATAGGGACATATGCTAATATTGCTCTTATATACTTTGATAGTTGCTAGAATGACAGGATTTGTGTTAGCATGCATTTCGTGAAGGATATGAAGTTTAAGAATCAAAAGTCTGTCATTATTTAGTGACTCACTGATTTGCCAGAAAAAACACAAATTTTATGAGGAATAAACCATAACTATGAGGCAAATATCTGGACATTCTGTAAAAATCTGGATGATTGAGAGGTATGGGCCTCAGGAAGGCTCTACAGTTCCTCCTCCCAGTTAGCAGCTACGTCTTATTTCTCCATCTCACTGGACAACCACAGATTACCAGTTACCTCTTCTCCTACCTCACCTTATATTTTTTACACCTCTTTTAGTCCCATCAGTTTACACTCTTCCACTTTCAAACTGTAAATCCTCAATGAGAATTCCTTTATGTGTTTATTACTCTGATGTTGCTTAATATCATTGTAACACCTTTCCAAAAACCTCTTCAGCATCTCACCTGTTTAAACCTGCAAATCATTTGATATTTCTCCAATCACTAGTACTTTGTCTTCATCAGGTTGTGATGTCAGTACACATCATTATTATTACACAGTAAATATTAAAATGTTTACTTTACTTTTCATACTTCTAGCAGTGGCTGTTCCAAGTCAGGTATACAAGAATTATAGTACTACTTCTAGAAATATTGCCAGATACACAAAAATGCCTCCTCAGCCAAAACAGACTCCTCATCAATACTAGTAACAGTCCCACCTTGTTAGACTAGCTATGTCAAATTCATGGTGTTGGTTACAAAGGCTTCATATTATCATATTATAAAACACCTTGTACATACAGCACCAGTGACCTGTGGCTTCATTTTAAACCAAGTCTTTACTATTGTACTGTTCTGCACACTGCTTTAAGCTTGTGACATTGATGGCAAATCTTTGTAGCAAACAACATAGACTGGCCTGGGCAGAGCACCTGAGCAGCCCTATGGAGGCTAACTGATGATATCCTACTTGGCATGGACAAAGGACAGCTCACTGGTGCTATCTTTATCAACTTGGCAAAGACATTTGATCTAATAGATCACAATCTACTTCTACATCACCTACTTGATATAGATACTAGCCCAGATGCCCTGTCTCTGTTCCAAAATTTTCAGTGTAATTGACACTTCCATGTCAAAATTCTTTCCTCTCTCTCCCTTTGTCTCTCTCTCTCTCTCTCTCTTTCCACTAGCCGATCTGAAGAAAGATGTTCCACAAGGGTCCATTCCTGTACCACATATGGCTCAACAAACTGCTTTGAGATCTTTCTCATCTCACACTCTTGCTGTATGCCAATGACATTGTACTATAATGCTCAAATAAATCCCAACCAGCATTACAAGAAAAGCTTCAGTTAGACATCCCCCACTTGACTCACTGGATCAATAACAATAATCTTATATGCAGTTCATCCAAAACAAAAACCCTGCTCTTCAGGACAAAACAAAAACTAAGCAAAACGTTCTCCACACTACAAAGCACTGACAAAAACAATGTCACACATCAAAAGTACTAACTCATTTCAATGCACGGGATTCTGGCTAGATAATTCTCTCAGCCTTTCACTAAATTTATACAATATAGAAAAGAAAAGAAAACCACTAATTTTTTGGCCTAACAGAATCCACCCCCCCCCCCCCAAAGAATCGCAATAAGAAAATACATTTTAATATCCTAATTAGAATATGGCCTTATGGTCTTTCCTTACTAGCATGTGCTTCAAACTAAGTCATACTCTTATTCAAACATTCACCAATAACATACACAGGTTCATCACACACTAACCAAAAGAAGAACACCATTGAAAAACACCACAAAAAAGCAAAATGGCTTCTTGTCAAACATAGGGCAAGTCTCATTCGTGGATCACAACTGTTCAGGTGGCTACCTTCACGGCATCCATGCCAATGGAAAATAGCTGCATGACTGCTGAATCATACACCAATGCACAGTACGGACATGTACATAAATGCATGGAACTAGCCATACCCAACAGAACCAAGATGCTCTCCTCCAAAAAGGAAGCCAATCTGGTGGTCCCCTGCCATTAATAAACTCTACAACACAAGGAAGAAACTGTTGCAGGAAAAAGGTGAAGTCCCAAGACTGGAAAAACTCCCTTATTAGCCTCAACAAAAAGTTGAGATCCCTCATCAAATTCTACAAAGCCAGCTATGAAGGCAGAATTGTGGCAGACATTAAAAACAATCACAAAGCCTTCTATAGTTATATCAAGAACCTCCACGGCAATACCCAGATTTGCTCTGAGTTACTGCACAATGGTACCTCTTGTACTGAGCCAACAGATATTGCCAACATACTGGATGACAGAGTCAGTGCCAACTTTACCCCTCCACCCCCCCCCACCCCCTATAAAGGACCAATCACAATACAGGAAAAATGCCAGGCACCCAGCATTACTGCAACACAGGTTAAAGCTGCATTGTCCAAGGCCAAGAATACAGCTTCCATGAGACCTGATAATATCCCTGGCTGTGTTCTACATGAACTACAAAGTGAACTGGCACCACATCTGTGTGCCCTGCTCAGTCACAGCCTCACCTCAGGCTTTGTCCCTACCGAATGGTGCACTGCTACAATCATCCCTCTCCATAAAAGGGGAGTGACTACAGACCCTGGGAATTATTGCCCCATTAACCTAATGAGTCTGATATGTAAAGCTATGGAGCACGTCATCATGGACCTGATTAACAAAGATATAGGAAATCTCTAAACTCTAGACCCCACACAATTTGGTTTTGTGAAAGCAAGATCATGCCTGCTTAACCTGGTTGACTTCTTTGAGTCAGTCACCAGGGCTGTGGATGAAGGTAAGGCAGTGCATACAGCCTACCTCAATCTGACCAAGGCCTTTGATACCATTCCTCACTCGGGAATTATTAATAAACTCACCAAACTAGGCATCAACCCCTATATCACTAGGTGGGCTGCAAATTGGCTCACAAATAGAACACACAATGTGAAAGTAGTGGACTCCAAGTCAGACTGTCGACCAGTCACAAGTAGAGTCCCACAGGGATCGGTCCTGGGTCCTCTCCTGTTCGGCATCTACTTCTCAGAAGTCCAGACCAACACAAAGGTACTCTGGCTGACCAGGTTTGAAGATGACTGCAAGCTGTGAGCCATTATTAACTCCCCAAGTGATGCAGACATCCTACAGAAAGGCCTCACTGAGACCAATGACTTGTGTTGAAACCACAGCCTTAAGCTTAATACCAAAAATTGCTTCATCATCCCCATTGGGAAAAACTCAGTTCCCACTAATTACCACATTGATGGGAGTCCACTGAACACAGAAGGTGTTATAAGAGATCTGGGGATGCAGGTTGACAACCACCTCTCCTTCGACCACCACATTGCCACTGTGGTCAGAAAGTCCTTCTATGTGACACATCTCATTACCAAGGAGTTTGCATCCAGGAAGAAAGAGGTCATCATCTCTCTCTACTCTTCCCTCATTAGACCAATCATTGAGTATAATGCCCCATTTGGCATGTACCTCACTAAACACCTGCAACAGCTGGAGAGGCCACAGAAGTGCCTCACGAAGAGGATCCCAGGCATTAAACACATGTTCTACATGGACAGATTCAAAAGACTCCAGCTATTTTCTTTCTCATATTGCCTACTTAGAGGCGATCTCTGCTTGACTTACAAAGCCATGTCTGACCTAGGTGTGTTAGAAATGCTACATCTATAGAAATCCCAATCCCTCCATACCACACGCTCCAGAGACCTCAGCCTCATTACCACAAGTAACAGAACATGCTGGAGGGACAGGTTCCTCACCCAGAGACTGCCCATGCTCTGGAATAGACTTCCCATACATGTCAAGCAGAGCACCTCACTGTCCCTCTTCAAGAGAAATCTTGATGAGTGGATGGGTAATCGAAAGTTCACCCAGGGGATCACTCCAGTGGCGCTACTTGATAGAGGCACTGGGACCTAACGTCGGGTGGCACGATGCCAGGGCACTTCTATGGGCAAGGCTTGTAAAGGCTCCAGTGCCATTAGCCTAGTACACATCTATGAACCTATATATATATATATATATATATATATATATATATATATATATATATTTATGTCTAGTAATGTACAGTATATAATGCTTGTATATTCTCAACAATTTTATGATTATATATACTTTATCTTGCAGTATATCTCTGTAATTGTTAAACTTTAATGCTTTCCTGGGCTAAGACTGAAATGGGTAATTTATGATCAGTGGTCTATCCTGGTTAACAAATTTAAATGAATAAATAAAGATTGTGGCCCTTTTAGGAGCATGCTTGTCATCAATTTTCATCATAGTGGCCTGTCCATTGGCTACTGAAATGCTTGCAGTATCAATGACAAATGGGGCCAAGTTGAGCTGTGAACAAAATATATTTCACCACAGAACATGGCTCAGTCATGCCCTTTTACGCCTACTGCTATCTAACAAATGTTTACTCCATTCTCTGATAACAGAAATGAACAAAGTTAATGCAGGTGCAGCTCTTTTTATTGGCAATACTGTCAATTTAAATTCCAGACTTAGAGATATTTCTAACTGCAGACACGATAACAATACAAAAGGTTTCTAATTCAGACTTGATTATCTTCACTTACTAAAATATTTATAGCAGTTATCTCCATCCTACTTCCTTCTTCTACCGCATCTATACAAATTGTACTCAATCATCTTTCCACTCATATGCAATGTAAAAAAAAAACATCTTAGCTGACCAAAATACTGATTTTCTTGGGCCTAAACATGCTAATCTCAGGAGACTTACCTCTTCCTTGGGGCTCATTCAGTTAATTAAGACTGGTATCAGGCCAAACCCACACAGAAGGACACACCCTACATCTGATATCCTGCTAACTAACATGCCAGACAAACTGCATTCTGTAGAAACTTTCCTCAGTTCATTCAGTGATTATTGCCCTTTTACCTCCAACTGGTCTTTCACCCTTAAAAGATTATCCACTGTTACTAAAGTCTGTAGGCAAATACTTGACTCCACTACAAGTATTTTAATAACTGAACTGCATTTATTAAAGGGCACCTTTACATAGCTGTACCAATGTTATTTCTGTTTTATTTTCTTCAATAATCCCATTGCCGTCATACAGTATAGACTTTTCTGTCAGAATATAGGCTGAGAGGACAGGTGATTCCTTGGTTAACCACAGAGCTAAAACAGTTTATAAAAAAGAGGGATCAAGCTTGAAAACTATGGAAGGACAATCTTGATAAGAATAAACAACATAATGAGTACCTTACAATGTTCAAAGATGCAAGAATCAAAATGAATGCTCAAAAAGCTACTTACTTCAGGGAACTAAAAGCTTCTACACATAATGAGCCAAAGCTGTTTTAAAACTCTTTCAAAAATCTTTGTACCAATCAAATTTTCCCTTAAACTGCCTTCTCCCTATACACTATCACAAGAAATTCTCACAAATATTGCACATAACATAATTTTCCCTCCTTAGACTTATTCACCTCTTTCCAAAATGTTACTACTCCTACCCCTTCAACATCCCTGCATCAAATGTTAGATTACCCCCAAATTAAGAAGCTATCTAAACTCAGGTCAAGGACCTTCTTGATAATCTTGACTACTGCTATAATCCACAACTGCGTACTGTACATCCCAAAATACTCCACATCTGTACTTCTGTTTCTTTTATTTATAATCTCTCACTCATTTCTGGCTATCTACCACATAGCGTTACGCATGTCTTGGTTATCCCACTTCCTAGGATGCCCTGCCCCACATAAGCTTTAGGTTATATACCCATTCCAAATCTTTATACTCTTTTCTAAGATCCTAGAAAAGCTGGTAAACAAGCAAATCCTGGATTATGCCACATATGATGTCCTCACAGAAACACAGCATGTTTTGGGGTTATAATGTAGTATACTAACTGTGCTCTGTATACCTACCTAGCATATTTATAGCAACATGGATAATGGACTCATCACTATTGGCATCTTCTTGGACAGGAAACAGCTACTGAAAAATTTGATCATACTTTGCAACTTACTAAGTTGGCAATCATAGACTTTTCCAGTGAGGTCATAGCCTGATTCACAAGCTACCTGATTTCAAGGACCTTTAGGGTGTTAGGAGTAAATAAGTCAGTATAAATACAACAGTATTCTTTCTGATGTGCACGCCTAAGTTGTATGCTAGGACCTCTGTTATTTTCTATCTTTATCAAAGACATGCCATTTAAATGGTATGTTATACTCAGATGGCATTGTCATCACTAAGGCAGGTAAGGACATTAACACTGTTTCAAAAGAATTGTAAAAAGACTTCTTTGGAACTGGCTAGCCTCTAGCAAATTAATAATAAACATCTCTAAAGCCAATATCATGATGTTTGGCACCTGTCACCACCTTAAGTGTTTTGGCAACATCTGTAACACAGACCACTTTAATACATCCTAGTACAATTTCGTAGAGATATTTATGACTTGCCCTAGATCCCAATCTGACTTTTACACCAGATATTAAGAAAATTTTCAGTGAAGTTTTATCTCAGCTGAAGGACTGTCATAAAGTGCCTTAACACTTGTTCCCAGGCTAGAATGAAATCCCTCCATTACTGCATTATCATCACCGCAAAAGTCTTCCTCACAATAGACAATAGAGAACAACATTCTTAGATTCTTTCACATGGCCAGTTCCAGAGAGCACCACAGATGGATCCCAGTGCAAGCTAGAGCTGCACATCTGCTAAATTCTCTCACTTACAAACTAGTGTTTGCCAGAGACATCAGGTCTCCACTTTAAGAAGTACAGGTAAGCTGCAGATCATCAAATCACCCTTGAAGCTACAGATCACAGAAATAGCTTTCACCAAATTGGGCCCTGCTTACTGGAATGACATACCCATGGATATAAATATATTAGACATACTGCAGTTATTCAAGAAGAATCTCAAGTCACACCTTGCTGAATCCAGCAAATGTTTTTGCATCAGGGACACTTGCTAACACCTCTCAGCATTGCAGTCACCTTTTACTGTCTCAGCTCAATCATTCTTGCATACAGTCATCATCATCCTCAACTCCCTTTTGCCCATTTCTACATGGGGTTTGGCTGTCACATCAACATGAGGGTGACCAAATCACCTACAGCCAATGCAGCTGGTATGGTCTTGTTATTAGGCACACCGTTTTTTATAAATTCTGTTATACTCCCTCCCTCCTGTTATCACTCTTGTATTGTTTTTCTCATACTTTGCATTCTTAATTTTATTTATTTATTATTTATTTATTTATATTTGTTGACCAGGAGTGTCCGACTGGACGTAGATCCATTTTCAGCAGAGGCCCGGGGAGAAAAGCTCCACAGTTAAAATAAACAGACAGTAGTTACATTTGATTACATAGCGATTAACAATTTACATAGCAATTACTTACAACATATTTACAGATGAAGAACATAGTACATCAGTAGACAACTAGAATCTTTATCTGTGAAGTACATAACAGACATTAACAAATGTTACAATAAGAAGTTCCTGCTGTATAATAAGTACTAGGTTTATGAGCATCTGAGCTTGCTATAATCAAGGTAGTTAGTGAGTGGAAAGAAAGGTAGTGGTTGGATGGGGTGGGTGATATTAGAGTGGGAGATGCAAGGGCACAGCCAGCATGTTTTTAGGTGCACTTTTAGTAAAATTTTGAAGTGGTTGCATGATGGTATGGAGGTAATTGTGGGTGGGAGGGAGTTCCATAATTTGGCTATGGTGTAAGAGAACAGTGCTTCACCAGCAGAGTTATTGGCTTTAGTGATCTGCAAGTGATTTTTGTTGCTGGATCTTAGTGGTCTGGTGGTGCGATAGGGTTGGAGTAGATTCTGGAGGGATGGGACATTTAGTGGATGGTTTACTAGTTTGTGGGTGAGTGAGAGTTAATACTATTGAAGGAGGTGAGGGAGTTCAAGCCAGCCCAGTTCAGCAAGTGAGAGACAGTGGTGATTACGGTAGGATGCCCATGTGGCGAATTTGGCGATTTTGTTGTAGCAGGTCTCTAGCTTGTTTAGATCGCATTGCCTTAGGTTGGTATATATTGGAGAGGCATAAAGTAGGGTGGAGATAAGGTGGGAATTTGCTATTGAAATCTTTGCTGCTTTGGTGAGAAGTTGCTTATTTCTGTATAACGCTCCTAGTTTTTTGTGGACTTTTTTATGGTCATGGATATGTGAATGTCAAATTTTAGTTTATTGTCTATTTCCACTCCTAGCAATTTGGTGTGTTCAGTTGGGTATATAGTGGTGTTGTCTTTTGCTATGACGTTAAAGTGAGAGTTATGTTTGGTTGGTTGGAAGATGAGTAGTTTAGTTTTGTTTGGGTTGAGTATTAATTGGGCATCAGATAACCAAGTTTCAACAGAGGAAAAAGCTTCCTGTGTGACTTTTTCCAGTTTGGGTAGGGACTGGGCTAAGCAGATGATGGTTGAGTCATCTGCGTATTGTATGAGTGTGCCATGTTTGGTGGCAGAGGCTAGATTATTGGTGAAAACAGAGAAGAGTAGGGGTCCAAGGATGGATCCTTGGGGAACCCCTATGGAGACAGGTAGTTGTGGAGATATGTCATTCTGCCATACAATGGATTGTTGGTGGTCAGACAGGTAACTCTGAAACCAGTTGGTGACTGATTGTGAGAAAGATAGGTTATTGAGGACAGAGATAAGTTGTTTGTGTGGAACCATGTCAAATGCTTTAGAAAGGTCTAGGAAAGTAGCAGAGGAGAGATAGCCATTGTTTTTATGCTGAAGGATAGTGTTAGTAAAGGAGAGTAAGGCAGTGGTGGTGCTATGGTTTGGTCGGAAGCCATGCTGAGTATTGGAAAGGAGGTTGTTAGTAAGTAGGTAGTCTGAGACCTGAGAGTGTATGCATCTCTCTAGTATTTTGGAGAGTGGAGAGAAAATAGCTATTGGATGGTAGTTGGTTAGTTCTGTGGAGGGTCCGCCTTTGTGGAGGGGAATTATATGTGCTACTTTCCACAGTGTGGGAACGTAACTTTCTGACAAAGATCAGTTAATCAAGATGGATACTGGGTAGGCGAGAGCATCAGCTGCAATTTGTAGGTATTCACTTGGGAGGTTGTCTGCCGCTAATTTGGTGGGCCTAAGTTAGTTAAGAGTTTTTTTTTATGTTGGAGGTAGGTACAGGAGAAAAAGAGAAGGCAGTGGGGAGATTACTAGTTGAAGGTGTGGGTTGGATGGGAGGGGGGTTGTGTTGTTTAGCTAGTGATAGTATGGTTTGTGTGAAGTGTGTGTTGAATGAAGTAGCAATATTTTCTGAGGAGTGTGGGATGTTAGGAGGAGGAGTACTGACTTTACCTGGGTGGAGGATGGAGTTTATGGAGGACCAGAATTGTTTGGGGCTGTGTTGGGAGGAGTCTAGGGCAGATTGGTAGTATTGGAATTTGTCCTGTTTTATTAGCTTTTTGACTCTATTGCGTAGTTCTAGGAATTTCTGTCTAGTTGGGGGGGTTTTGGTTTTGCGCCAGTACTCCCAGGCTTTATCCCTGTTTTTCATTTCTGACTTAATGGTTTTCTGTCGCCTTGTGAGGGTTGTGCTTTGATTCTGGAAAGTCTTATGGGGGCATGGTAATTAAGGATGCTCAGGAAGGTAGTATTACAAAAATCAACTGCATCATCAAGACTGAGGTACCTTAGAGGATGCCAGTTACATTCTTTGAGGGATGAGATGAATGTGAGTGGGATAAAGTTTAGTAATTTAATAAGTTGACTATTGCTCATTTTGTTGTAACTTAATGTATTGATTGTTTGGATTATTCATAGTGTTACTACATAATATATTTAATTTTATTACCTATTAGTGTTATACTAAGACTACACCGTAAAAAAACACAGTATGTTGACTGGCATTTTTTTCAACTGAATTAACATAGACCTATAAATGTTATTGTAATTGTCTTTAAATTCTGGCCTGGATCATGTCTGAAAAGGATCCTTGGACCAATTCACTTGTATATTTAACAAATTGAAAAAATTAAACCGACTTGAATACGAAGAAGTGCAGAGCTCAGATACCTATGCTGCAGGATATTAAGTTATCAAGCAGAAAGAGACAAATAAGCTGAGAAGAGAGAATTTACCAAGAAGAGTTTGACTGTGTCAAAGGAGGAGAAAGAAAGGGGGTAATTGAAGAAAATTTGGTATTTTGAAGAAGGAGAATTGTAAATAATGGTGAGGGGCGATGGACGTTGACTACTGGGATAGGGCTGAAAGAAAGCATAGTTTTACTCCGAAAGTATAAAGATAGGGGGCGTGGCTAGGATGCTGACAGGCTAGCAGCAATTTTCACTTGCTGTGCTACTCTATTTTTATTTTTGACAGGAAATTATATTTCTAAATTATCCTGATTCTTTTCAAGTGGATATAACTACTTTAAGTCACTGTGAAGGATATTATCATTTTTTTTATTTCTAATTATTTTCCAGTCAAACTTCTATCTGCAAGGTTTCTTTATACATAAACCTGAAATGTCACACAAAAAGCAAACTCTCAGGACTCTTCTTTAAAAAAAGGAGCTTCTGTCTGTTCTTTCCAACATAGAAAACTTTCTCTAAAAATGGACAAGATGGACAGCAAACTAGATAACTTTAAAGAAAAATGTTCTAAAGACATGGAACAAATTCATGAGATTTTAAAACAGCAGAAATCCCAAATATCTGGTATTGAAGATTCACTAAATGACATGGAAGAATAACTGAAGATGAAAATAACATTGAATTCTTACTGAAGCAAAATATCCTTCAGCTCAATAAAATCAATCATTTGGAAGACAGGTCTCTGTGAAATAACATTCGTATTTTTGGCCTCCCTGAAAAGATTGAAGGAGAAATTATGGCAAACTTGTTAACATCTTGGCTGCCTAATATTTTAGATTTGCCTGAAGCTATGTCGTATGGTATAGAAGACCACATAGGTCCTTGGTTACATCTTCCTCAAAAAATAATTCTTCACCGATATCGACTATTGTAAGATTTTTTTCATCTCAAGACAAAGAGTTAATTCTTAAAACTGCCTGGTCCAAATCTCCTATCAAAATAGATAGAATAATAAGGTCTGACAATGATTATTGTGTTGTTGTTATCTGTAAGAGGAAATACTTTCTACCCTCAATAAGAAAACTCAAGAAAAACAAGTTAAAGTTCACTTGTTATTCCCTGCCAGACTTAAAATATTTCTTCCTGATGAAATCAAAACTTTTGAGGACTTGGAAACTGCCATGACATTCATGAAATCTAATAATATCCTTGAACAGCTAGAAGATGTGGACTAGATCAGTAGTTCTTTGAAATGACAAACTGAAAGAAATGGATGGAAAATGAATGAAAAGAAAAAGAAATTAAAAGAAAAATGACTCAACCAGAACTGCTTAGTACTATTTTACATTAATATGCAAATATAATCTTTTGTTGTTGTTGTATAAAAATCTCTCATCTTCTCTAAGTTGTCTTTAAAAAAAAAAGAAAGGAAATTTAAATCCACACCCCTTTAAGGTAATCAAGCTTTTTTTTTCTTTTAATGTGGTGTTTAACTTTACTGTTAAACATTAATTAACATTTATAAAAAAGTCACACTCCACCAAAGGGTAAAGATACCGGTGGCTTCACAAATCCAATAAAATAAAAACATGATAAATACGTCCACCAGCACCATACACAGCAGTTGTTCACTTTATAGAAACAGAACTGAATACTTAAATTCAAAGAATATTTTTATTTCAAAGAAGTTAGCTCTTTCATTATACTGGCTTCATCAGACTTTATAAATGCTCAAATGCTCATTCATTTAAATAACTGAACTACAAAACTGATTGGTTAACATAGTAACTGATGTCATAATTAAAAACGTATATCTCCCTTTATAACCATTGTATAAACATTCTATTAAAAAAAAAAAAAAAAAAAAAATATATATATATATATATATATATATATATATATATATATAACTTCATAGGCAAATAAGTAATCTCAATATTCATCATATAAAATATATATGTGTATAAATACATACTTTTTAAAATATCAAATTCATATAGCATTGTATTAACACTGCTCATATAACAAAATAAAGTCCAGTGTGGTCTATAAATATTATATTTAACACAAACATAAAATCTCTCTAACTAATACAACAAATAAGATTTTATTCAATAATATGATGTCTCTGAATTGTACATCTAATTAAAATATGTAATGATGGTATTAATAAAGATGTTGTTAATAAAGAATATATATCTCTAATGCTAATAACGAAGACTGCATTATTTACAGTTCATCATGCTTCATCACTTTCGACCTTCGCTTTTTGAGAATAGGTTTTAATGGGACTTTATCATTTAGTCCCGGAAACTTATCCGCTCTGCATCTAATCATCCACCTCAGCTCACACTCCTCTGTATAGCTTTCTAAGTCCCCACCAGGTATACTGGGGTTAATCTGCTGTAGGACTGTAAACTTGAACTTATGTGTAGGACCTGATTTGATATTATATTTTGCTAGTGCACTACTCTCAGATCCTATATGTACATGATAGGCATGCTCTCTTATTCTCTCACGTAATTTCCTATTAGTTTTGCCTATATAGAATGCTTCACAGGCTGTGCACCTAGCCAGGTAGACAACGTGTTCAGACTGACAGTCTGCTGGCACATTAATTATAAGCTCTTGTTTTGTAAATGGATGTATAAAATTTCTTCTTGTGTCAATGTATTCGCATTGGTTACATCTATTACATGGTTTAGTGTGATTATCTAATTGCATATTATCTGGTTCTGTGTTAGTGCATGACCGATAACATAGCATCTGTTTCAAATTTCTTTTATTCTTAAATAAAAATCTTGGAGTGTCTCCCACAATTTCTCTAATATTCTCATCTAATAATAGTGTACCCCAATGTTTCGAAATAATTTTTTTAATCACACTAATGTCTGAGGTGAAGAATAGCGGAACCTTCAGTAAATGTGCTCTGCTGTCTTGTATGGTACACTCAGAGTTGTAGCCATTTGAAAAGTAAGGGTGTGCTCTGGATGTTCTTAATGAATTCGTCTCTCTAAAAATTCTGTCAACCTCTGTTGGATTATATTTTCTCTCCATAAACCTCGTTCTAAGGTCCATTAGTTCTTGTTCCTATCCTGCTTCAGTGGGGTTCAATGTAGATACCCTCATAGATTGGCCTTTAACTACATTGTTAAACACATAGTGAGGGTGCATACTGTCCCTGTGCAATAAGGTATTCCTATGGCATAATTTTCTGTGGACACCTGTGTTAATGAGGCCATTCTCAAGTCTTTCAATGTACACATCTAAAAAGGAAATGTTATCTCTCGAGTAATTTATGTTGAAATTGAGGTAGTCTGTTAGATTATTGATCCTAGATGTGAACTCACCTAAACTATTCTCATCACCCTTCCAAATCAAAAACAGGTCATCTACAAACCGTTTATAAAATCCAACAAGTTGTTTAAAGTTATCCAAAGTAAATAAAAACTCCTCTTCCCATTGGGCCATCACTGTGTTGGCGTAGCTATTGGCACATGAAGTGCCCATAGCTATGCCATCATTCTGAATGTACACTCTCTCATTAAAGAGAAAGACATTATTGTACAGGATGGTTTCCAAAAATAAAGTTAGTAAGTCCACTATTTCACTACTCAACGCTGAATGTGTAGTTAGGTAATAATGTATCTTCTCAATACCTATGTCATTAGGTATCACAGTAAATAAACTTTTAACATCCAATGTCACTAAAATATATTCTTCATCTTCCTTTATATCTCTCAGATATGCATAAAGGTCAAGTAAGAATTGTTTGCTATCTTTTAACACAAACCTATTTACTTTCACTACCGGTCTTAAAAAATGTTCAACAAAAAGCGAAAATGGTTCAGTGACCCATCTTCGTCTGGCAACTATCAGATGCATGGGTGGTTGGGAGGAATTCTTATGGATTTTAGGTAGACCCTGTATGATAGGCAACAGAGGGTTATTAACGCTCAGAAATCTAAACAATTCAAAATTAATGTCCTCACTTTTCAAAAGGTCATCTAACATGTCATAAATCTTGTAGACCTTATTAATTACTTGATCCATACTAATAACAGAATAATAATTACCTTCTTGTAGTGAAGATGTCATACTGTCTACATAAGTGTTCAGGTCCATCACAACGATTGGCCCTCCTTCATCAGCCGGTCTAATAATGATTGATTTGTCATTATTCAAATCATTAAGTGCTTTCCTTTGCATATATGTTAAGTTATTATTCTTATTTTAACATTTATTTTCAATTGTGTGAATGTCTTGTTCCACTACTCTCATAAAGGTATCTATTAGAGGATGTAAATTAGGTACAAACGTACTTGGTGTTCTGAAAATTCTTTCATTGCCTAGATGTGGGTTTTTACCAAAGTCCAATTTTAATTGAATAGTTCTTGCAAACATTCTAATGTCTACAATAGTGTCTACGGGGTTGCTCTTACTAGTGGGAATAAATATAAGGCCCTTATCTAGGACCTGTATTTCATATTTATTCAAGTTCCTTTTTGACAAATTATGAACGAACGATTGCCCACCCGTTCCCACATTTTCTTCAGGGTGGGACCTGTATGTTCTCCCCTTGAGCCCTTCCGTTTCTGTCATCCTCTGCTGAATGACCTTTGTCTCCTGGTTTGGTGGACTATCGGAAGACCTGAACAGGTTGGAATATGACTTTTTGAAACTTAAACGGATGCAGTTGCAGCGCCAACATTTTAAGGTGTGTTTACAAAAGAAAATCGTTCCTAGAGGGCTGCGCATCTTAAAAATGCCCACAACAGGTAATCTCCACCCAGAACTCTTGTTTAAGTGGCAACAATTAAATTTGGAACTTAGTTTTAACTATATGAAACTGCTTAATGAGTTTTTTCATCCAGAAGAGGATATGTTAAGAAACCAGGTAATTAAACAGCAATGGACTATATTACAGAAGTATCCATTTTTAAAAACAGAGACTGCTATGGAAAAATTGCTGGACAATGTTTTACTATATGAGAAACGTTTAATTGAACAAAAAAAGAATAAAATTTCTAGGGATTTAAAAGATTTTAGGTTAGGCCACATTTTCACTTGGCCTAGAAACAACTATAATGATGTTAAACTGGTGAATGAACATAAACAAGCTCCTAATATTAACAATAATATGAATAGGAATAGAAATGTTGTTCATGTGAATGAAGAAAATGTTTTATCTAGTCAGAATAATGATGTTGGTACCTCAATCAGTAATTATGTTTTAGTAGTAGGTCCTTCTACTGTACCCCGAAAAGAAATTGATATTTCCAATGTTAATGATGTAATAGCTTTATCAGGAAACGATGTTGAAGAGATTCAGTTGGCACTTGAGGATAACAATCAACAGGCAGTAAGAAGGAAAACAATAAAGAATAGTAGTTCTAATACACAGAGTCATAGTAATAATTCTAATGTGAATATCCCTTTCCCGATCGAGTCCTTCCAACAAACCAGGAGACAAAGGTCGTTCAGCAGAGGACGACAGAAATGGAAGGGCTCAGGGGGAGAACATACAGGTCCCACCATGAAGAAAATGTGGGAACGGGTGGACAATCGTTAGTTCTTAATTTGTCAAAAAGGAACTTGAATAAATATGAAATACAGGTCCTAGATAAGGGCCTTACATTTATTCCCACTAGTAAGAGCAACCTCGTAGACACTATTTTAGACATTAGAATGTTTGCAAGAACTATTCAATTAAAATTGGACTTTGGTAAAAACCCACATCTAGGCAATGAAAGAATTTTCAGAACACCAAGTATGTTTGTACCTAATTTACTTCCTCTAATAGATACCTTTATGAGAGTAGTGGAACAAGACATTCACACAATTGAAAATAAATGTAAAAATAAGAATAATAACTTAACATGTATGCAAAGGAAAGCACTTCAATGATTTGAATAATGACAAATCAATCATTATTAGACCGGCTGATAAAGGAGGGCCAATCATTGTGATGGACCTGAACACTTATGTAGACAGTATGACATCTTCACTACAAGAAGGTAATTATTATTCTGTTATTAGTATGGATCAAGTAATTAATAAGGTCTACAAGATTTATGACATGTTAGATGACCTTTTGAAAAGTGAGGACATTAATTTTGAATTGTTTAGATTTCTGAGCGTTAATAACCCTCTGTTGCCTATCATACAGGGTCTACCTAAAATCCATAAGAATTCCTCCCAACCACCCATGTGTCCAATAGTTGCCGGACAAGGATGGGTCACTGAACCATTTTCTCTTCTTGTTGAACATTTTTTTAAGACCGGTAGTGGAAGTAAATAGGTTTGTGTTAAAAGATAGCAAACAATTCTTACTTGACCTTTATGCATATCTGAGAGATATAAAGGAAGATGAAGAATATATTTTAGTGACATTGGATGTTAAAAGTTTATTTACTGTGATACCTAATGACATAGGTATCGAGAAGATACATTATTACCTAACTACACATTCAGTGTTGAGTAGTGAAATAGTGGACTTACTAACTTTATTTTTGGAAACCATCCTGTACAATAATGTCTTTCTCTTTAATGAGAGAGTGTACATTTAGAATGATGGCATAGCTATGGGCACTTCATGTGCCAATAGCTACACCAACATAGTGATGGCCCAATGGGAAGAGGAGTTTTTATTTACTTTGGATAACTTTAAACAACTTGTTGGATTTTATAAACGGTTTGTAGATGACCTGTTTTTGATTTGGAAGGGTGATGAGAATAGTTTAGGTGAGTTCACATCTAGGATCAATAATCTAACAGACTACCTCAATTTCACCATAAATTACTCGAGAGATAAAATTTCCTTTTTAGATGTGTACATTGAAAGACTTGAGAATGGCCTCATTAACACAGGTGTCCACAGAAAATTATGCCATAGGAATACCTTATTGCACAGGGACAGTATGCACCCTCAATATGTGTTTAACAATGTAGTTAAAGGCCAATCTATGAGGGTATCTAGATTGAACCCCACTGAAGCAGGATAGGAACAAGAACTAATGGACCTTAGAACGAGGTTTATGGAGAGAAAATATAATCCAACAGAGGTTGACAGAATTTTTAGAGAGACAAATTCATTAAGAACATCCAGAGCACACCCTTACTTTTCAAATGGCTACAACTCTGAGTGTACCATACAAGACAGCAGAGCACATTTACTGAAAGTTCCGCTATTCTTCACCTCAGACATTTGTGTGATTAAAGAAATTATTTTGAAACATTGGGGTACACTATTATTAGATGAGAATATTAGAGAAATTGTGGGAGACACTCCAAGATTTTTTTAAGAATAAAAGAAATTTGAAACAGATGCTGTGTTATCGGTCATGCACTAACACAGAACCAGATAATATGCAATTAGATAATCACACTAAACCATGTAATAGATGTAACCAATGCGAATACATTGACACAAGAAGAAATTTTATACATCCATTTACAAAACAAGAGCTTATAATTAATGTGCCAGCAGACTGTCAGTCTGAACACGTTGTCTACCTGGCTAGGTGCACAGCCTGTGAAGCATTCTATATAGGCAAAACTAATAGGAAATTATGTGAGAGAATAAGAGAGCATGCCTATCATGTACATATAGGATCTGAGAGTAGTGCACTAGCAAAATATAATATCAAATCAGGTCCTACACATAAGTTCAAGTTTACAGTCCTACAGCAGATTAACCCCAGTATACCTGGTGGGGACTTAGAAAGCTATACAGAGGAGTGTGAGCTGAGGTGGATGATTAGATGCAGAGCGGATATGTTTCCGGGACTAAATGATAAAGTCCCATTAAAACCTATTCTCAAAAAGCGAAGGTTGAAAGTGATGAAGCATGATGAACTGTAAATAATGCAGTCTTTGTTATTAGCATTAGAGATATATATTCTTTATTAACAACATCTTTATTAATAACATCATTACATATTTTAATTAGATGTACAATTCAGAGACATCATATTATTGAATAAAATCTTATTTGTTGTATTAGTTAGAGAGATTTTATGTTTGTGTTAAATATAATATTTATAGACCACACTGGACTTTATTTTGTTATATGAGCAGTGTTAATACAATGCTATATGAATTTGATATTTTAAAAAGTATGTATTTATACAAATATATATTTTATACGATGAATATTGAGATTACTTATTTGCCTATGAAGTTTTATATATATATATATATATATATATATATATATCTATATGTTTTTAATAGAATGTTTATACAATGGTTATAAAGGGAGATATACATTTTTAATTAATTATGACATCAGTTATTATGTTAACCAATCAGTTTTGTAGTTCAGTTATTTAAATGAATGAGCATTTGAGCATTTATAAAGTCTGATGAAGCCAGTATGGTGAAAGCGCTAACTTCTTTGAAATAAAATATTCTTTGATTTTAAGTATTCAGTTCCGTTTCTATAAAGTGAACAACTGCTGTGTATGGTGCTGGTGGACGTATTTATCGTATTTTTATTTTATTGGATTAATTAACATTTAATTCCTTGTAACTACCACACATGGAAGAGGGCAGATTGAGCCTAGATGATTAGGCCCCAATTCAATTGTATATACTTTCATATTTAAATTCACATTTATTGTCTATGAGAATATTTATTGGACAATTTAACCCCAGACTATTTTACCCCAGTTATGCAATAAATAAACAACCACACAAAAATTAAATAAACAGTGCCCTAAGTGAATTTAATAATAGCATTTTAATACTTAATATTTTGATCAGGAATTTAACATAGCAATTTAATATATTATTTAATATTTTAATATGTAAATGTTAATTTATTTAACTTATTATTTAATATGTAAATATAATTAATGTTATGTAATGGGGTCATTTTCAACATTTTGTCAGTGACTGTGTGTTGGATTCAATAAACTCCATGTAGGAAGAGTGTTATTCCCACACGGGAGTGAGTGGTGTTTGCGTCTGCACCCCTTCTCAGCAGCATGCCTTTCATATTAATGAAAGCATGCTACTGAGTCAGATCTGTGGACATGAACACTGAATGAGTGCAGGGGGGGTGTTGCAGTAGTGCTCGCATATCCAACATGCCCCCTGCACTGTCAAAGTGTCATACAGCATTTTTAAATGCTTTCAGTGTCCGCAACTCATAACAGTTAAACAGTGTCTGGGGACACTGAAATAGGTATTAGGACATGAAATAAATATAGGGTGTGTGTGACAGGTACTGTCATACACTCCCTGCACTGTGAAAGTGCCATATGGCACTTTACAAATGAAAATAGTGTCCACGGACACTGAAATCAATGAATTACAATGAAAGCAATGCAGGGGTGTGTGACAGGTACACTGACACACCCCCTGCATTGCGAAAGTGCTGTTTGGCACTTTCCAATGCTTTCAGTGTCAGCAGACACTGAAAGTAAGATTGTGAATGAGAAGCAATGCAAGTGAGTGTGTGACAGTAATTGTAACACACACCCTGTATTGTCAAAGTGCCGTACGGCACTTTACAGTACAACTGTGTCCTTGGACACACAGCCATACCTGTCAACCTCTTAGTACCAAACATCAGGACAAAGGCCAACAAAATGGAGGGACAAAGGTCCAAAAATAGGGACATATTTTAAGTACTGCTCTTTTAAACTTAGAAAGTTGATAGAGTAACAGGGTTTGATTTAACATACATTCTCTGAAGGATTAGAAGATGAAACTCAAATGTATGCCATTATTAAGTGACTTCAGTCCTGAGATCATTCCATTGATTTGCAGAAAACCATGAATTTTATGATGGAACAAAACAAAAATATGAGCCATACATCTGGACAGTCTGTGAAAATCTGGACAGTTGAAAGGTATGCACACACCTCAACTTCTTCCACCAAGAAATCTGGATAAAGCCATGAAATAAACATGGAAGAAAGGTCCCAAAATAGGGCAAATTTAAAAAATATTGCTCATACAGACTTATAAAGTAGATAGAATGACAGGTAGTGCATTACCAAATATGAATTAGCATCAGTATTAATATATGTAATTAAACTGGTTGTATTAAATTTTTTTCCATTATAAGTGAAGTTTAAGCATATCTGAGCAGTTTTGCACATCACGGTGCTTTGCTCAGCATTGCTTAAACATCTTATAGGAGCTAAATACAAATGTATAGCTAAAATCTTCAGTGGTGCAATAGGGTAGTGGTTAGAGTTCCAACTTTGCATACAGCAGTTCACGGTTTGGGTACCAAGACAGCCCCTTGATTTTTTACATGGGAAAGCATTGTTAAAATTATTTTTTTAAATGATGTATTAATTGATATTTGTTAACCAGGGTAGAGTACCTGGTCCAAAATTAAAGTGTCAGTGGATATAATATGTGAAATCACCCATGTAAACACAAGTGTACCATACAGTATAGTCACACCCCAAGGTAATGTAATGAAAGCACATAGGGGAACGTCATGTAAAGTAAATTATATACACGTAATAATATGTCAGTACTGATTAATTAATTTGCAATTCTGAAATATTTTTTAAAATGAAAACTGAGCAATGCTTAGCAGTGATTAGCTCTGCTTAGCCGGTATGAGCATTGCTTAGAAATTTCATTCTAAGCAGTATTCAGCCAAGCTGAGTGGATTTGCACACCGTTAAGCACTGCTCAGCATTTTCCCCTTTAAGCACAGCTCAACTCAGCTTAGTCGGCTTGCACACTGCTGAGCTGTGCTCAGCATTTTCAAAAATGGTCCAATAATGTCAAAGGGTGGGAATATGGCCTTATTTAAACTACACAGGCAGAAATACAGCCATAGCCTGTTGTAGTTTGATGTCTGTAGGAACTATGTCTGGCACTGGAGAAGGAGCGGGCTTTTGAGTGCAGCGCTGGGGTATCTTGGAGTCCAGGGTCATAGCTGGGCTCCTTGTTAAAGACCCTGACCACAGACTGCTGCAGGGCTAGTATCAGGGCTCACATTACAAAGAGGAGGCCTGGGACCATCTGGCAGAGGATCTCACCATTGTTACTGGAATCCCCTGAACTGGCGAGCACGTATGGCATTATTATGCTGACCTAAAGCATAGGAAGAGGGCGCTCTTGGTCCAGTGGATACAAGAAGCTCGAGATGGGGATGCCCCAGTAGTGATTAAGTATCTCACCAATATCAGTACCAAAATCTAGCCTGAGTATGTGATAGATATGTATGCTTATTTTTTTCCCCTACAACTGCAGAGGAGAGAGCTAGCAACCTAGATGCCCATGCTGACAGATTGGCGAGGTTGTGATGAGAATCTGGTGAGTACAGATTTAGCTTGCAGTTTGTGTCTTTCGGCTTTTCCCGGTTAGGGGTTGGCACAGCGGAACTCTAGTCCGCTAATGATTGGTAGTTGATTTTTACATGCCGAGTTACCAGCCCTGGCGCACAACCTTCAACGAAGGTACGCCCATTCACGCATGTCTCAACGCAGAAGATTCTCTAGCTGAGAATCAAACTGGACAGCGTCTTACTGTGAGGTGACAACGCTACAGCAGCACCACCATAGTGTAATAAATAAAAAGGAGTGCATTGTTTACTGCCAGTAGGTATGGTGTGTTCTGAATGTACTGAATAAATACAAAGTTTGTCAGACCAATATTGATCTACAGGATATGCAGTAGTACTGAATGTAGAATATCAACTGTAAGAAGCACTGTGTCAGGCTACTCAAATAAAGATTTATACCACACACTGTTGTGTTTAATCTGGTTTGTTGTTGAAAAAATAGAATGTGTAAAACAAGATATAAATGAAATATGAAATATGTCCTGCACTAACATCTGAACCTTGAGTAGTAATGTGTAATGGATTACAGTGTGTCCCCTGTAGCATTGCCTTGTGTTAACCTTTGCATTTCAGGTCAATGTAGTCCAGAATGTGGGCATGCTGATGCAGGCAAGTATGATAATGTAATAGGCGGGGACTGCAAATATATGATGTCCAAATGTATATGGGTCGGGTATGCAACCCAGCACCCTGCTATACTCTGTACAGATCACACATATTCACATCTACTAGGGGTTAAATGTGTACACCTGCTTTTAAAGGATTACTACACAGTACAATACCTATCTGTTAGGCATGCATGTTCAACTGTCACTACAGTCTTTGGTAACACTCCACTTAGATTACAAGGTCATTCTGTCTAACCAAGTGAGTATTAGGCAGAAATGAGTCAAGCAAGTTACAGCAGTTCCCCAGTAGCTCAGTGTGTTGAGAAATAGGTATGTTTTTCATTTTTGCACACACTGACCACAGTTTGAATCCAGGGAGTGGTACTAAGATGTGTGAATATTTACAGACAAGTAATCCTGAATATGTTTGCAAGTAGTCAGGTAGTGTTAACAGATATTTTCTCCACAGGTTTTACAGGTAAAGAAATGATTGTAGTAGCTGTATGATGGATATACTAATAAACTTTGTGTCCAAATGTTCCAGTGTCCTACCCCATGCCTGCAAAAGACAGCAGGATAGGTACATACACCATGCACCCTTCCCTATACATGTCTCTCAAGTGTCACGCTGTCACAGCTAGTGATCACAGTTGCCAGTAATCTTGGACACAGATATGAATCTAGTTGAAGAATGCCAGTAGCACACTCATACATCAGTGCAGGCTACACCTTGTTAGTCATATATGTAACTCTGATATGTACGTGTCCCCTCCAGTCATGTACCCAGAGTACTCACACTTTGCCCCATACCATTCCAGCTTGACAGTTTAACAGTTATGTATGTGCTACAGAAGCTATGGGCCACAGGTAGATGTAAAGTGATGGCAGAGCTGTAGAGTATTGAACAGTATTTTTTGAAAAATAGAAGCCTATACAGTTGTTAATGGACTTTTTTTCCTCTCCCCCACCCCTTATCTGCATCAATAACTATTATCCATATATTACAGGTATGTTGTTCTCAAAATCTAATGTTGGGACTTGTGTTCTATTATTGTTCATATATTTAATTGTTTATATATTAACATACTTTGTTCAAATATCATTGTTGGTGGCCTGTTGCCACACATTTAACTGACATGCTGTTAAAATTCGGACTGTTATTTGATGTATGCATGTGTTCTGTTTGCTATGCAATTGTGTAAATTTCACTGTTCTGGGTTAATTGGAACACATGTGCATGCTGTTATAACTAATTTTGAAATGTTTTGTTCATGACTAACCAATACATTTTGTAAAACCTCAACACCATAGCATGTTTGGAAGGGCCAGTCCCCATGGATCCATCTGTCCCACCTCATCTGGCCATGGAACCAGGCCCCAGCACATCTGGAACCCAACCTGGAACTGCCCCCTCCACTGGGCCTAGACCACCCTCGGGAGGAACTGCCTCAGGGGATGGGGCCTGTCCCCCCCTGGGCACGGGCGCAGAGAGGAACTGGTCACCCACAAGAAGTTCCAGGGTATGGTGTGCAGTGTCATCCACTCAGAGTTGGATAGATGGCTAAGCCAGATTGAGGGCAGACTGATGAACCTCGAGGGGCAGCCTGCTCCTGTTGTCCAGCCCCCAGCACAGCCACTTTCAGGGCCGTGAAGGTGCAGTGGTGACTGCCCATGGGTGGGGATCTCAGTCCCAGTGTATCCATTTGGGGGCTCATGAGCCTCTGATTCCCAACCACCTTCCAAGTTGTTTACCCCCCTCATGTGTCATATATCACTCCTGTCTGCTGTCTTGTGTGTCTTGTCTGTCTGCAAATGCAACCTATCCTGCCCAACCCACCTCCCCAAACATACCTGCTGCCCTTCCCCAACACCCCACTCTTACCTTAAAAAAAAGGGGCATCTGTCCCGCAAAAAAATCATTGCCCCATACATACCTCTACATTTCTCCCCCATGTACAGTGATGTAAATCAACCTACCCTCAAATTACTCTACAAATGTATGTTGCCAACACCCCTATATGTGGGGTGTGTGGCTGTAAATTCCAAATTTTCCACATCATTCACAGCTGTTGCTGCAGAAGAAATGTAGAGCTATGGTCCTTTCCTGCATCTGTCCTGCACATCCCTAGCTGCTTTTCCTAATGTTTTACCCCATGCTTGCCCCCATTTCATCATTTTCCTATCACCCTTTTTTCTTTTCTTTTTTTGAAATTAGCACTGGTTTAAGCTGGAATAAGCAGTGCTAAGCAAAGCCAAGCAGGACTAAGCACCTTTTGGCATCACTTAGCATATTGCAAACCCACTTAAAACTGCTTAAAACTGCTTTAATAATTCTATCTCATTCAGCCACTGTTCTGCCTAGCAACAAAATAATAAGCCCTGCAATGTCTCAAACCCAGGACCCTGTATATTGCAGTCAAAGAAACTACCACTACACCACATGAGATGTAAGAATTGTTACTGCTTCAGTAAATATATCATGCATTATGGTCATCTAACATTAGGGAAGAAACTAGTAATGTTTTTGTAGATTTATATATACAGTGCAATGAAAAAGTATTTGCCCCCTTCCTGATTACTTATTTTTTTGCATGTCTGTCACACTTAAATGTTTCAGATCATCCAACAAATTTAAATATTAGACAAAGATAACCCAAGTAAACACAAAATGCAGTTTTAAGTGATGATTTTATTTATTAAGGAAAAAAACTATCCAAACCTACATGGCTCTATGTGAAAAACTAATTGGCCCCCTTGTTAAATCATGAAGTAACTGTGGTTAATCACATTTTTGGGAAAGGTGAGTTCAGTTTTACTAGCCACACCCAGGCCTGTTTACTGCCAGACCTGTTGAATCAAGAGATCACTTAAATAGAACCTGTCAGACAAAGTGAAGTAGGCCAAAAGATCCGAAAAAGTAAGACATCATGCCACAATCTACAGAAATTCTTGAACAGATGAGAAATAAAGTAATTGACATCTATCAGTCTGGAAAGGGTTACAAAGCCATTTCTAAAGCTTTGGGACTCCAGAAAACCATGATGAGAGCCATTATCTACAAATGGAGAAAACATGGAACAGTGGTGAACCTTCCCAGGAGTGGCCATCCTACAAACATTACCCCAAGAGCGCAGCAGCGACTCATCCAAGAGGTCACAAAAGAACCCAGAACAAAATCTAAAGAACTGCAGGCCTCACTTTCCTCAGTTAAGGTCAGTGTTCATGACTCAACCATAAGAAAGAGACTGGGCAAAAATGGCATGCATGCCAGAGTTCCAAGGCAAAAACCACTGCTGACCAAAAAGAATATAAAGGCTCATCTCACTTTTGCCAAAAAATATCTTGATGATCCCCGAGACTTTTGGTAAAATATTCTGTGGACTGATGAAACAAAAGTTGAACTTTTTGGGTGGTGTGCGTCCCGTTACATCTGGTGTAAAAGTAACACAGCATTTCAGAAAAAGAACATCATGCCAACAGTCAAACATGGTGGTGGTAGTGTGATGGTCTGGAGCTGCTTTGCTGCTTCTGGACCTGAACGGCTTGCTGTGATTGATGGAAATATGAATTCTGCTCTATACCAAAAAATCCTGAAGGAGAATATCCGGCCATCATTTTGTGACCTCAAGCTGAAGCGCACTTGGGTTCTGCAGCAGGATAATGATCCAAAACACACCAGCAAGTCCACCTCTAAATGGCTTAAAAAAATGAAGGTTTTGGAGTGACCTAGTCAAAGTCCGGACTTGAATCCAATTGTGATGCTATGGCATGACCTTAAAAAGGCAGTTCATGCTTGGAAACCCTCCAATATGGCTGAATTAAAACAATTCTGCAAAGAAGAGTGGGCCAAAAGTCCTCAACAGCGATGTGAAAGACTCATTGACATCACTGACACTAAACTCAAACTAAAAGTCTACTTAACTCCTTCTCCCAAATGCAAACATTTCAAAGTACTTCCCCATTCTTCATTCCTTCACTTAGCCGGTGACATCCACCCTAATCCAGGTCCCAAATCTTCTCAAATACATCTTAACAGCTCCTACAATAAATCCCCTAATAAAAACCTCAAATTCCTCACCATCAATGCCCAAAGCCTCCTAAATAAAATTACCCTCTTTCATGCCTGGCTCATTCACAACCAACCAAATATTTTAGCTATCTCTGAAACCTGACTCAAACCTCATATAAATGATTCTGAATTCCTTCCACCTGGATTTCACTCTCTCCGATCTGATCGCCTAACTAAAATAGGTGGTGGTGTAGCTTTAGTCTACTCCAATCACTTATCTATCTCTCCATACCCCAACCATATCCCCTCCTTCTTAAATGCTGAACTTGTCATCAGCCTACTAAAACTTAACACCCACAAAAGCATCTGTATCATCTCCCTCTACATTCCTCCTGGCAACAACAGCAACACTCTAGAAGACATTTTCTCCTGGACCTCCTCCAACATCAGACTAGAAACCTTCATTCTAGGAGATGTAAATATTGACTGGGGAAAAATCAATAACCCCAATCCTACATTAACAATTAACCTATTTACCTTTACTCAACTCACCACCTCCATCACTAGACCTAACAAAACACACACCCCTGGCTCCATACTCGACTGGATCCTAGTAACTCATCCCAATAAAACCATCAATTCAGGAGTCATTCCTGACTCTTTAGGAGACCATCTCCCTGCCTTCACCATTTGAGCTACTCCCACCTCCTCTCACTTCCATAAATATATCTCTACTCGCAATCTTTCTAACTTTAACCCCAACACTTTCATTGATTCTCTCAAACTAATCAACTGGAACCCCCTAAAAATTCTACCACTAGACTTAGCCATCGACTACTTTAACTCAACATTCCTAACAATCCTTAACTCCCAAGCCCCAGTAAGAAATAAACGGGTCAAAACTAAAACCTCACGCTGGCTCACCAAAGATACAAAAAACACCATGCTACAAAGAGATAAAACATAGAAAACCTACCTCCGTAACAATCAACCTGAGACTTTATTAAAATATAAACAGTTGAGAAACCTAGCCAAAAAACTTGTCCTAAGGGATAAAAAAATCATACCACCTAAAACTACAAGAAAATCATGCAAAAAATCCCAAACACTTCTGGAACTCTATTAATTCCCTCTTAAGGCCTGGAACAAAAAACAATCCCTGTCCTGATACTAGCAAATCTGACTCAGAAATTGCCACACAATTCAATTCCTTCTTTACCTCTTCAATAGCTGAGCTCACTAAGACATTCACCAACAATAATCCTCCTTCCCTCTCTGCCCAATCCTCCCCTCTCTCCCCTCCCTACCCTAATTTTGAACTTAAACAGGTCTCCATCAACCAAATAAAAAAACTCCTCTTTAAACTAAAGCCCTGCTCTAACGCCCCTGATAGCATTCCCTCCTCCTTCCTAAAAATAGCATCAGATGCTATTGCTCTGCCTATCAGCATCCTGACCAATAGATCCATACTCGAGTCCTATGTTCCTAAACTTTGGCGTACTGCTTATATTTTCCCTCTCCACAAGGGTGGCAAAAATAACATTGTATCTAACTTTCGGCCCATAGCCATCCTCTCCCCTATCTCCAAAATTCCTAAAAAATGCATCCATCTACAGCTCTCACCATTTCTTACCAAACATCAACTACTTTCCCCCACCCAGCATGGTTTCCGCCCTGGACATAGTACTAACTCTGCCCTGCTCTCCTTCTTACATTTTGTCAATTCAGCCCATGACTCTGGAGATTTAGTATCTTCTGTCCTGTTAGACCTTTCTAAAGCCTTTGATACCATCTCCCATACCCACCTCCTAAACCATCTCTCTAAACCTAACCATTCCCAAGCAACCATTTCTTGGTTCTCTAGCTATCTTTCTAACAGGTCCCAAGCCGTGAAATGGGGCCAAGCCACTTCCTCTTTCCTCCCTACTCCCACTGGTGTACCCCAAGGTTCCATACTTGGTCCTCTGCTATTCAACATCTTTATTAATGACTTCCATAAAGCCATTCCCAACTCCAAAATTGTTCAATACGCTGATGATTCCACTTTGATTTGTAGTGCCCCCAACCTAGCTGAGCTCCAATCTCTAACCCAAAATGCCTTTTCTACCACTGAAGATTGGATGCTCCAAAACCACCTCTCTTAATGCCAACAAAACCAAGATCCTTCTATTCTCCCCCTCCAAATCTTCCCCTCTAGATGAAAACTCCCTTCACATCACTAGTCGTAATAACTCACAAATAGAGATTGTACACTCTGCCAAACTTCTTGGTGTCACCATAGACAGTCAGCTAAAATTTAACTCCCACATTCATCAGAATATCAAAAAAACACACATAAAACTTGGCCTACTTTACAGAAATCACCACTTCCTCTCTCCTTCCTCTAAGCTAACTCTTGCCACTACCTATCTTCTTCCCTCTCTCATGTATGGCTCTCCCTTGCTCACTAACTTATCCTCCTCACTTACCTCCAAACTAGAGATATGTTACAACAAAATTTCTAGATTTGCCACAGGCGTCAAATCCTCCTCACACCATTGCAATTCCCCTCATTCCCTTAACTGGCTTAAACTGCCCAACCTACTTGACTTTCACCAACTAACCACAGCACACAAATTAGTATTCCAACCCTCAAACTGCCCTGCACTATCCAACATACTGCAACCATATTCCCCTCCCAGACCTCTTAGATCCTCTCACCAAAACCTGCTGACCATTCATAAACCCAAGCACCCAGCTGGCCAGCTACTCTTATCCTGTACCCTAGCAAAAAAATGGAACTCTCTTCCCTCCTGCCTACGGACTTGCAATAACCTCAATAGCTTCAAATCTCAACTTCATTCCTACTACTTACTTAACAGGAAATGCAACTGCTCTCTTCCTCCTTTGCCTCTCAAACCCTCCTCTCTCCTTACCCCTGGCTAACCTCTCCTTACTTCTCAACCTCTCCTCTCCTAACCCACTCTTAATTATTAATTTGTTTCTTATAACAAATTACTTCCGCCAACTTCTATACTATATACTCTCTTCTTCTGAACTATTTATTCATTCTGCTGTTTGTTTATCACATTGACATTGAATCAAACTGTTTGTGTCTTTTGTTTGGTCTTTTTATTATGTACTATGTATTTTTTATACTATGTATCTTTTACTTTGATTTTAAAATGTATCTAATTAGATTTGTGGAGCTTTTCTCCCCGGGCCTCCACTGAAAACGGGCTCCCTGAGCCCAGTGGACCTCCCCGGTCATCAAACTGGAAATAAATAAATAAATAAATTATCGCAAATGCTTGATTGCAGTTGTTGCTGCTAAGGGTGGCACAACCAGTTATTAGGTTTAGGGGGAAATTACTTTTTCACATAGGACCATGTAGGTTTGGATAGTTTTTTTTCTATAATAAATTAAATCACCACTTAAAAACTGCATTTTGTGTTTACTTGGGTGATAATATTTACATTTGTTTGATGATCTGAAACATTCAAGTATGACAAACATGCAAAAAAATAAGAAATCAGGAAGGGGCAAATATTTTTTCATTGCACTGTATATATATGTATATATATATATATATATATATATATATATATATATATATATATATATATATCATGAAGTGCAGTCATACCTCTCAACCTCTTAGTGTGAGAAATCTGGACAAAGCCTGACAAAGTCGGGGTACAAAGGCCCATAAATAGGGACACATTTTAAATATGGATGTTATAAGCTTAGAAAGCTGCTACAGTATCACGGGTTGCTTTAACATATATTTTCTGAAAGATTTCAAGTCTGAAACACAAATGTCTGTCATTATTTAGTGGCTTCAGTTCTCACATCATCCTAGTGATTTCTCAGAAATCCACAACAGTTATGGGGAACACACCAAAAATATGAGCCAAACATCTGGACATTCAGTGAAAATCTGGAGAGTTGAGAGATATGAGTGCAGTCATGTAATATTAGGGAAATAACACTGAGAGCTGCCAGCCATTTCACCCAGCACCTTCTGAACTACAGTCAGACCAACACAACACTACACCAAATCAGCTCTAGGGATTTGCTCATGCATTTGCAAATATATAATGCACTGTAAGGATGTAACTGTAGGGAAAAACAGACATCAGTGAGAAATTGTCTACCCACAATTTGCACTACAGTCAAACCAACATACTGGTATGCCAACTGACCTCTAGAGTATAACAGCTGCTTGAACAAACATACCCTGATTGCCAGTCACACACTACTCATATATATACTGCCCCAATCCTGAGGTTTTAAGGGACATGTCTCAGTCTTCCCCTACAAACATACACAGCTGATAGACCACCAGCAACTGTAGCAGCATGCACAGTCAGATAGAAAATGATCTATGACACTTACATCTGCCCCTTTCCCTACTCAGCCCAACAAACATTTACAGACTACACTGCTACACAGTCTTGAAAGTCTGTTAACAATGGCCAAACATGCATAACAGATGTCCGCAGAATGTCCAAGGTTTGGGCCAATATTCATGGCCTCTTCCTCATAACATTTCTGGGATTCTGCTAAATCAGTGGGATGGTATCAGGAGTGAAGTCACTAAATAATGATATACCATACCTCTGACCCTCTTAGTGCAAGACAAGCCTGACATACTTGGGGGAGGCCCAAAAATAGGGACATATTTTAAATATTAGTGTTATAAACTGAAAAATTTGCTGGAGTGACAGGGTTTGATTTAACATACATTTTCTGAAGGATATGAAGTTGTTGTTGTGCCTTTTGGCTTTTCCTGGTGGAGTCTGAAACACAAATGGATGTCATTATTTAGTGACTTTAATCCTCAGATCATCCTAGTGATTTGCCAAAAACAACAATTGTATGAGGAACAGAACAAACATAAGAGGCAAACCTCTAGATATTCTGTAAAAATCTGGACAGTTGCGAGGTATGTCATATTAATATCGGTGTCAGACTTCAAATCATGCAGAAAATGCATGTCCAGACAAACCCTGTTAATCTAGCAAGTTTCTAACTGTATAACAGTAATACTTACAATCTGTCCCTACTTCTGGAACTTTGTCCCCCATTTTGTTGGGCTTTTTTCAAATTTCTTGTGCTAAGAGGTTGACAGGCATGCAGACACAGCATGCAAAACTGTGGACATAGCACATCAATCCAAACAGTGGACAGTATTTCCACCTACCCTCTGTGATGCTGTAGCTACCACACCTCCATAATATTCTCCTCACAGGCAAGAAAAAGGAGCAAGGCCCGCATAAAGGACTTAATTATAGCAATGTGTTGCCATGCCATTGGCTAATGGAAAGACAACACAGCTGTTCTGGATGCAATTAGCAGGTGGGACACACCAATTGGTGCACAGGCCATCACCTGCTCATGAGCATTACCTACAAAAGGCAAGCTGCTGCCTATGCAAAACTGGTCTGAACCTTTCTATGCAAAGACAGATTGTGACTGCAGAAAGCTACATGTCTAGATTACTCAGAAAACACTACAGCACTATAACAGGTATGTCAAACAATTAAGCATGTAATGGAATGCAGAAGGGGGATGTAATAATGGGAAACAGGAAGTTAAATAATAGGTCTCAACAAGACTTGCTGAACTGACAGTTTGCTTTCCAGCACCTATGGCCATCCCTGCTCTCTGTCTGCAATGACATAGATCACAGCTCTGGCCTCTGAGTCATCCCAGCAAAGGTCAGCTCACATATGACTACTACTGAAGTGTGTGTTGTACAGTACTGACTGTGGCACTGCCAAGCCAACTACCTGGAATGTTGTAAATATTCATATGTCGCTTGTAAATACTATTATGATATATATGCTTGTCTTACAATTGTATGAGATCTATGTAGGGTATGTACATAGTAAACAACTGGTGCAGAAATGTGCGTTGAACTGTATGTTATATACTGAGCTCATACCTTTCAACTGTCCAGAGTTTTGCAGACTGACCACGTGTTTGCCTCATAGTTGTAGTCATTTTCTCATACAGTTGTGCTTTGTCTAGCAAATCACTGGCAAATCAGTAAAGACTGAAGTCATAACATAATAGCATACATTTGAATGTCAGATGTCATATCCTTCAAAGTATTCCTGTGAATGCAAAACCTACTTTGCTATCAACTGTCTAAGTGTGTTACAGCAATATTTATAAAGTGTCACTATTTTTGGGCCTTTGCCACCCATTTATGTGTGTCTTTGTCCAGATGTCTTGCTGTAACGGGTTGAGAGATATGACTAAGCTGCAAGAGTATAAACACACTGTTCCATACTGACAAAGAATAGAAATGTATATCAAGTATTATCTGTGCACATGTATGTATTAATAGTAGTAGCTGGAAGCATCAAACATAAAGACATGAGTTGCAAAATGTCAGTTAAATATACTGTACTAGTTTTACAAATGTGTAATCTTAGTTTCAGTGCATCAAATAGATATAAATGTCTACAGCTACAGGTTGTTGCATTGCCTTGAAACGGGAAAATTTACTAGTTTGATAATAATTACTAGGTTGAAATTGGAAAAGTGTTTAACTGTGTTATGACTTTGTGTCCAAGCCTATAACAAACATCAATATGAGCACCTACATAGCAGAAACCTCCTGTGGAGCAGAAGGGCAAAAGCTCGCTTGATCTTGATTTTCAGTATGAATACAGACCGTGACAGTGGGGTCTCGCAATCCTTCTGCCTTTTTGGGTTTCAAGCAGGTGGTGTTAGAAAAGTTACCACAGGGATAACTGGCTTGTGGTGACCAAGCGTTCATAGCGATGTCGCTTTTTGATCCTTTAATATCAGCTCTTCCTATCATTGTGAAGCAGAATTCACCAAGCATTGGATTGTTCACCTACTAATAGGGAATGTGAGCTGAGATTAGACCGTCATGAGACAGGTTAGTTTTACCCTACTAATGATGCGTTGTTGCGATAGCAATCCTGCTCAGTACCAGAGGAACCACAGGTTCAGACATTTTGGTGTATGTGTATGTATGACCATTCCTGACATACTCTGCCTATGAACTCAGCAATACCTGAGTGGACAAAGTCATCTCCTCCAAGGTAGAGTAAACCTCTCTGGTGGACAGCGGCAATACACAAACTCCATAATAGGTGGAAATATTGGCTGTACAGGGCCAAGAAGGAGCAGGTGCCAAATTGGAAACAATCTCACCTTTGTCTGAACAAGCAAATAAGTTCACAGTTGAATTACTCTAAAGCTAACTTTGAGTGCAAATTGGACACATCCACCAAGACCAATCACAAGGCCTTCTTCACATATGTCTGCAATCTCAGAGGCAATACCCAAATCTGTTCTGTACTGGTGGTCAATGACACCACATACACATAAGCCATAGATATAGCAAACCAGCTGCAGACAGGTTAAGTGAAAACCTCGCCCCCTTGCCCCCCATCAGTAAAGGAGGACATGCACAGTACCTGCTGCCCTCCCCTCATCATGAAGGAGCAGGTCCATAATGCCCTCTCAAAGGCACAAACTGAAGTCTCCATGGGACCTGATAACATCCCTGGCTGCATCGTACATGAACTCAGGCATGATCTCTCAGCTCTGTTACATACTGTAGTCAACCAAAACCTGAGCACCAGTGTTAACCCATCTGCACAGAGGACAGCCACTGTCAGCCCTCTACACAAAGGTGGAGCATCCACTGACCCAGCCAATCATATGCACATCAGCCTAACTAGCCTGATCTGCAAGACCATGGAAGGCATTATCAAGGACTTTATAAACAGGGACATTAGCAACCTCAAAATGCTTGAGCCCACACAGTTTGGTATTGTCAAAGGGAGATCAGGCCTGTTAAATCAGGTCAACTTCTTTAAAGTGGTCAACAAACACATGGGCGAGGGGAAGACAGTGCACACTGCCTATCTTCACCTAGCCAAAGCCTCTGACAATAATCCACAGTTGGCCATAATACATAAGCCTACACAGCTAGGCATCAACCTGTATGTTACCAGATGGGTAGCTATCTGGCTCAATGATAGTACCCACTCAGTCAAAGTAGTGGAAGCCACCTCTAATACTAGACCCTTAAAGAGCGGTGTACCCCAAGGATCTGTCTGGGGTCCTCTACTGTTAGGGATGTACTGTTCTGAGGTACAAGAAAAAAACAGTGGTCTGTGGCTGACCAGCTTTACAGATGACTGCAAGATGGCCACTGTCTTACATCCCCCTAGTGATGCAAGCGGTTTACCTTCATATTGTCGATCTCAATATGGGCGACACGATTTCCGCGAATGCTGAAATGCAAACGTCTATAATGTCGAATTATGAATATGCAAACGACAAAACCTCGCCCCTTTTTGACCCATGGTAGCAATGGTGTGGAGGTGTTGCGCAGCCGGAAATATCGAATGTCAAATGTTTTTCGATGTTTAAAATTTTTTGCGGTTTCGGTTCACGTAAACTGTGTCGATTAAGTGGCCGTTCAACAAAGTGTGATCGATGATATAAAGGTAAACCGATGTGAGCATCCTCCAAGAGGCCCTTACCCAAATTAATGACTGGTGCAAGAAGCATTGCCTCAAAGTGAATGCCAGGGAATGCATCATTACCCCTGTTGGGTCGATGTCATCCACACTAGTTATGATAGTAATAACAATGTACTGAGCATGCAATCAGGCATGAGGCGACTTATGCACCAAGATTGATAGCAACCTGACAGCTTCTCACCACATTGGCACCATTGTACAGAAAGCTGTCTACATGGCCCACTTCACAAATAAGGGTATGTCATCCAAGAACCAGGGGCCATTGCATCCCTGTACTCCTCCCTTATTAGACCCATTACCAAGTAGAATGGCTCATTTGGCATGTACCATGCCAACCACATGCAGCAGTTGCAGAGACCACATAGGTTCCTGACCAGGAAAATCCAGGGTCTGCAACACCTATCCTATACAAATAGGCTGAAAGCCCTGTCGCTCTGTTCAGTCTCATACAGACTGATCATAGGTGATGTGTGTCTGGCTAACAAGGCCATTCCCAAACCAGCCTTGATGGAGTTTCTGCATATCAATAAGACAAACCCCACTCGCACAACCTGCACGCAAGGCCTTCACCTGGTCTGTGACATGAATAGTACTTGTTGGCGGGATAGATTTGTGTCTCAAACAATACATTTTCTGTAAAATACACTCCCTCCCCATGTTTAGCAAAGTACCTCTCTAGCTTTCTTTAAGAAGAAGCTGGATGACTGCATGAAAAACACAAAAGACACCCCTATGATCCCACCTGTGTCCCAGCTGGACAGGGGAAACAGGTGCTGACTTTGAAGGGACATGGGCAGAAATCTGGGTTAGGCTTATGAGGACATCTGGGCCAATAACTTAGTATTATCCTATAAACCTATGCACCTAATACTTTACATGTTTCCTGTATGTATTGCAGACTGTCCTGCAATGTTGTCATAAATGAATCCCTGTGAGTTTGAACTGTGTAGTTACTGCATTGATAGAGCATTATCGTGCTCCTTTATTAGTTATTATCACATATTGTTACACCTTGTCATTGTGTCTGGTCTGTATAGCACTAAGTCAGCTCTTAGAGTACTTGCATATTCACTTGGTGACACTGTATAGCTCATTCCAATAGCCTTGGTCTTGGTTACACTTTTGCTTATAGACTCATCACACAGTAGGATTTGTCACCCTTTGTTGAGGGCCTTACAGTAGCTGTTAAAGAGGTGGATTTCGGCTGTCAGAACTACCTTAAAGTCTGAGCTGAAGAGAAGTTGTGCCAGATTTTAACATGAGTGTGTGTGTGTGTGTGTGTGTGTGTGTGTGTGTGTGTGTGTGTGTGTGTGTGTGTGTGATTCAAATCTCAAATAGCAGTGTGTGTGTCAGCTACTTGGCCAGGGATCCAAAGTACTGGTTGGATAGAGAGGCTGACAAATGTTTTGGATTGACCGCTCTGCTGAGATGTTAACCTCATAATTGTGCCAGTGTGGAGTGTTTTTGGGGATGTGGTGAGAGAGGGAGAAATGATCCCCACACTGACTGTGACCTCTGTGTGCCTTGAAGGGTAATTGTACTTTAATGTGCATGTACATGTCATGCTGCCATTGTGTACATCCCTCACTGGTGGTCATGGCGAGTATTTAGGCTCCCTGATGATTGGGCCAGTGCAGGGGTGACACACTGACAATACGTACTGGTGGATACAGATGGCATATCACATCATGTACCATCATTGAGCCCCTTTCAGTCTGATAATGTAATACAGGATTATTTCACAGATTGTCCAGGTCACCTTGACCATTCCTGACATACTCTGCCTAGGTGAGTGTGTACTCCACACATGTATCTGATTGCCTCACACCTATGGCTAGCATACCTAGTGACCCCTGCAACAGGACAGCAAGATATAGGTAGTAGTAGTGGGTGGATGCTGGCACTGGGTCAGCAGCAGTGCATACATACTGAGCATACAATGTAAGGGAATGGATACAGTACCAGATACACAGGTACCATCACTGTGCCTCCAGGGTTTTGGCATGCCACAGACACATTCCCCAAACTATGTGGACAAACATCATGTATTGTTCAACTGATATGTGGAAATACACATTTGTCTGGCAGTGGGGTCTACATCTTTCAGGCACATGTACGCATTCCACAAACATCTGGGTGCTGAAGATGTCAGACACCTATGAGGAGGTCACCCAACAACACATATGCACTGATCTCAGTTATTGTATAACTCAGATGTTCCTGGAATGTCCACAATCACCTGTAGGAGCACTCACCTATTTGTGGGATGTAGGCTAGAATACATGGTACTGTAAGGCTGCCCATAGGGGACATCCAGCAGTAGATGGAACTGATGTGTGTGGACACCTAACAACACAGTCTGTCACAGCAGACAGGCCACTTATGGTATTCCACGTACCATACCAGGTTACTAGGCTGTAGGCCATAAGTGGCCATATCCCTAGGCCACATGTTAACCCATGTCTATGCAAGGCAGCAGCTGATGTCCCCATCCAACAGGGACACAGGTGGTATCCCAAGGGTGTATGTGCCATTAACCATCCAGTTGACCATGTTACGCTGCAAAGGTGTAGGTAGCTACTCTGCCTGATGTGGACAGGATGCCCATTCCCCCACAGGGTGATTGTGTGTGACACACATCCAAGCTGTCAACAAGGCCAGACAAGGTCACTCACCAGGTGGAGGTTGTTAGTGTGTGTGTGTGTGTGTGTGTGTGTGTGTGTGTGTGTGTGTGTGTGTGTGCATGCCTTAACAGAGTTGAGCATGACCTGCACTCATGCAGCAGTCCCAGCAATGTGGAGTGTGTGATTGCCTGGCATGCCAGAGTGAGGTAACTCTTGAGGGATATGTATGACACTGGGGATTCTTATTACCTTGTCGAAGTTCCGAAACTTGGAACACCATAAGGTCGAAACCTTATGATCAAAGTTTCAGAACTTTGACAAGGTGAAAAAAAATAAAAACAAAAGAAACATAGAAAACTTTTGCAAGTAGGGGGCAAGCCTCCCTGCATCCCCACACCCCCCGCTCTTTAAATATACCAACTCTGAGATCGCACTACAGTGCGGTAAAGGGAAATCTTCCCTTTCCACAATGTGTTGCAATCTTGGAGTTGGTATATTTAAAGAGCGAGGGGTAGGGGGGGCAACAGTTAACTTGCTGTTAGGGTTTTTATTTATTTATTTATTTTTTTGTGATTGAAATCCTGGAATTTCGAACATCTGAGTTTGATGTTCTCAGCTTCGAAGTTTCAGGAATTCGACAAGGTAATAGGAACCCTGATACCGGGTAGAGGGTTGGCCCCATAACCTATAGGTGTACGTAGATGTCTGATGGGCTGGCATGCCCTGGTAGGGAATTTTTGTGATGTCCCCAGCTGCTGCATGTGCTGTCTGATGTGAATGATGAATGGAGGATTATAGACATTAATTGTCCTCATTGAAGAGAACATGAAACATCAGGATCAGGAGTGCAATACATGCTGTAATGCCAGTATGGTGAAACTACCAACACAGTTACTGTGCTGATAGATGGCAGGGGTATGATGTGGGTGGTAGTGGTGGATAGTGCTAGCAAATGTGGATATGCAGGATCTGTGCATAACAGTTCCCAATGTATGAGGTCCTGTGATGTTTTCCCTGTTCTTGTCTTTCAAGTGGGATGTCTCTACAGTGGCAACCAGACTTTTCTAATGCTAAGACTGCAGCAATACTCAATGCCATAAGACTGCATCACACAGTCCTGTTCAGGAGTAGCAGACAGCAGCTGCAAGAACAGATGACCCTGTGTACCAAAGTAGTGCCAAATATTAACAATCTGGGCCAGCATGGGTGAACCTATGTACAGGTCAAGCACAGGGCAACTGACCTTATCCACCATACCTGGCAAAGGGCTGCAGCTGTGGCCATGGACCATACAGCTGCAGGTGGGGGTCCTGCTATGCAGACCCCACTGACATCAACAGAAGAGTTCCTCGCCAACCTTGGAGCAGCCACCGCACCCCAGGAAACTGTACACACCTATGTCATGCAGGTGGGTGGCACTCAGACAACAGGTGAGGAGCATCCAGGTAAGGCCCCAGTGAACATCACTTTGATACTGTGTCATTCATACTGGCATCCTTGGAGTATCTAGATGCATATGTCAGGTCAAACTGCATTTGTGGGTGATGTTTTGTAATGCACACAAGTGCATATCTATAGTGAATGACAAACAAATTATGTAGTATCAGAGCTTGTACTGTACATGTTCAGAAATGCATCATTTATCCTGTACCAATGCCACATGTGAGTGTGCTGACAATACCCTTCCCCCACAACTACATAGGCCTCATTGGTCTGGCTGGGAACAGCAGCCTAAAGCCGGTGAGTATGGAAATGCCTTGTTGTGGCTCACTAATACCCTAGGCATGGTAAGGGCATGCATTTTTCCATGCAAACAACTGTTACTCTTAGCCATATTGCAATATGTGCATGTTTACTTGTGGTGGGATTAACTGCAATGCATCATAGTGGTCATCACAGGAGCCTGTTCACAGGAGCTGTAACATTTTTGTAGGTGTTGCCACTGTGCTATAAAGGGGTATATCAATATTGTGTACACGGGTGCAGTGTGTGTTAGGTGAAGGTCCATCACCTACTAACACTCCTCACATATCTCAGAGATGTATATTAGTAGCAGCATTAAGTGGACATAGCTGCACTGCATGTTGTTGAGGGCCTGTCCAGAGTGTGTCTGTTCTGGTCTGAATGTGTGTTGTGCATGTCATCATTCAGAAATTTTGTGGTCTGTATAATGTTGTGCCACCTCACCTGTATGTGTATGTGTGCATGTGTGCGTGTGTGTGTGTGTGTGTGTGTGTGTGTGTGTGTGTGTGTGTGTGTGTGTGTGTGCCTGTGTGTGCGTGTGTGTGTGTGTGTGTGTGTGTGTGTGTGTGTGTGTGTGTGTGTGTGTGTGTGTGTGTATCAGCAAACATTATAGTGCAGATATTAATTTACATATGTTATCTTCCCCTCACAGGTGAACATGAGGGTTGGTGTCTCTCCCCCTCACAACCTGATGTCAGTGTCTTTGCTGACTCTGATAATGATGGTGGTGGTCATAGTGAGGCATAGGTGGGGTTGTCGGGGGCTGAATCTGTGCCATTGGTTGGTATCCCACTTTTACCCACAATGTCCACACACAGTCAGTATGCTTACACATACCCAATCCCCGGCAGCCACAGATAATGGACAGTTGGAGGGTGGTGGCATGGAACAGGCTAGTCTGGTGACTATGGCAAGTATGAGTGTAGAAACTAGCCATCACCAGAGAGCAGGCGAGGTCCCACACAGGCAGATGGGTTGGGTGCTCAAAGGAGGACTGCTGCCCATCAAGCCCTTGTCGCAAGTGTCACAGCAGGTGTCACCAGACGCATGTTTCGGTCCATCATGGAGGCCCAGGCATGTTCTGAATGCAACACCAGACAGTTGCTCAGGGTCATGAATGCAACACTTCTTGCCATGCATGACGACCTCCACAGCCTTGTTGATGCCATACCTTATTATGCTGATGTCATGGATAGATGGTGGGGTGAGAAATTTTCATTGATCCACCAGGTAATGTCTGTGCTTGAGCATGTGGTGGGAGTAGGGTGTAGGCCACATGGATGTAGGTCAGCAACAAGATCAACTGAGACTCCACGTGGCTATGCACATTCATACTCCCATAGTGGCAGTACCATCAGCACTACCTAAGGGAGGGTGCTGTCCGCACCACAGTGGAGTGGGTTATGGGCACGTGGTCCTAGCCAGTCCCATCACAGATATGGATCCAGCAGACAGCAGTCACCATTGGGGAGTAGTACTGCATCTGGCCTTGGGCCTGGTGGTGGCAGTGAGACTTCTGGCAGAACCAGTTCCTGTGTCCATGGACCGAGATGGTGAACTGTGCATCCTGCCATGTATGGTCCACAGCTGTCCAACATATTCCTGTGTAGAGCAACCACATGGCTTGACTATGTGCATACAAACACTCACACATCTGTATCACACGCAGGTCACCATCAGACACACACAGTTCCTCTGCATAGCCCAGTTGAATAACACCCCTCCAGACACACACATGCACACACACACACACACACACACACACACACACACACACACACACACACACACACACATACACATACACACATGTCAGCTGTATGGCCCAGCCTAGGCCTCTGGCAAACCCACACCACACCCTGTGCATGTGATGATTCCTGTGCCACATCCATGTTTTCCATACCATTGATGCAGGGACATGCTCATATTGGTCTATTGCACAGGGTGAATATAGTACAGTGTAGTAATGTAATACTGTGCAAGGTGCTGTCTGCTGGCAATTGTTATGGGTACACATAAAAGTGTATGTACCTTTTTAACCATGATGCATTATTGCTGTTAGTACTGCTGACACACTGTACTCTCAAATACTGTATTCTGTTTGTGTTCCAGGTGTCTGTATGTCTGCAGGCTGTGGGCCTGTTGACATTACCAACACTGAGTATGGCAGAGTGGAACCACGGTGACCTTTTAATAGCCAAGGTACAGCTGTATATGTACATGTTTCCCAAAGTGGGTATGCTTGCAACACTGTGTGAGGAACACTGGGGGCAGACAGTGTGACCTTGCATACATACCCCTTGACACAGCCCTCTAGCCTTCATACATGTCACCTGGGTGTTCTGTAGTACCACAGGCTCATACATACAGGGGTGGTTACTTGAGTACTGGCACTCGGTCTCTCACAAGCCTAGCCCTTACTTTAGCCCCAAACAGAGTCACCTATCTTGTGGGCACCAGATAGTTACCGGGCCTCCACATCTCTACATATTGCACACATAGACAACAAACAATGTGTGTGTGACGTTATCAAATTTGGAGTGTGGGACAAAACTTATAGTAATGTGACAGTTGGCAGGACATAGCATGCCCATGGCAAGTGCAAAACACAAGACTTCCTCTGGGTTGCTACTATGACACCTTCTTTGTGTGACATTACCTTAGCTTACAGTATTTCTCATAACATTAAGGTGCTTATGATGTGCAATAACTGATCTATGCAATCAGTCCAGAACTGTATGACATGTTTCTTGTCCTACAGTCTTGGGACCTCTTTTCACTGTTTCAGTTGTTGTCACAGGTTACACCTTGCCAAACACGGACTGCAACTTGCAGAGTGGAACAGACATACCTCAAAACTGTACAGATTTCCACAGAATGTCCAAATTCTTGCCTCATATTTTTGATCCATTTTCTCATAAACCTGTGTTTTTCCGGCAAATTATTGCCAAATCATTGCGGGTTGATGTAAAAAAATAATAGCAGACATTATGAGTTGCAGACTTCATACTTTTCAGACATCTATGCTAATGCAAAACCTGTTATTTTATCACCTTTGTAAGTTTGTAGAAGCAATATTTGAAAAGTGTCCCTATTATGTGGCCTTTGTCATCCCATTATTTATGGCTTTGTAAACATTTCTTGCTCTAAAAGCTTGGGTGGTGTGGGTACAGATGGTGGCCATACCTCTGACCTCTGTGTATGTCTGCAGATTGTCCTGATGTCTGTCATAAACATGTGGTTTTATGGCCAATGTTTTGGAAGATCATGACAGACTGACATTGCAGATTTATGACAGATATTGTCATGTCACAACACATACCCTTTGGAAGGTGCATTCCAATGCATGACCTGTTCTGCTATCTATTTCCCATGTGTATCACAGCAATATGTGAAGGGCGCACTCAGTGTTTGCTGTTTTCCCCAGCTTCCCATATGGCTTTAAACAGATATCTTTCTGTGAGTGGTTGAGAGGTATGCTGGTGCATACATACATACAGATACACACACACACACACACACACACACACACACACACACACACACACACACACACACACACATTCATGACCTGCCCCTGCTGATAGCCGAACCTCTACTTGCCTAGTTTTACAAATGATACTCTGAGATACATAACAGAAACACCACAGAGGTAATGTAGTGTTGCAGTGTCTGCCACTACTATTCAAGTGGGTGACAATTTCAGAGGCTGTTAGGATTGCCAATGGTGGGTTCAGAAGCCCTTTAAATGGTAGACCCACCTGAAAGACACACACACTGCTGCATGGAGACATGCATTGAAACACACATGCACACAGAGTTGACACCTCTCATATTAGATGACTCACCTATCTATTTATGTACAATACACAGTGATGTGATGATTGTATGCACCACATTGCCTTTGTGTTAGAAACTGTGTAACTGTGCTTGTAAGGTGGATGATATCTGTACGGGCTGCAACTAGGTTTGCAATGGGGGAGTTAACAGGGTGGAAGAGGGACACAAAATGACATAACCATCGCATACACACAGTAAAGACAGCCACAGGGGATATGCATGCAGAAACACATACACAGTTGCTAATAGATTACTAACCCTACGTATCTAGTTGTATGTACTATAGTGCTACATACACATTACATGCACCACAGAGATTATATGCTAGGGATATAAATTACTACCTCTTACAACAAGTAATCTAAGGAATGCCTTTATGGGTGGTGGGATAAAAACCCAAAATAGCAACTGGCCTCATATATTGCTCTTACATACCTGGACAAGTGATAGAGGAACAGACTTTGTATCAACATGGTGTTTCAGACAGGTATGAAGTCTGATGCTGACATGTCTACCACTGTGGTAACTGTGACATATTTTGCAATCATTACTCATAAATGCTCATTGTTAGGGGACACAGACCACATATAGATTGCAAACATCTGGATATTCTTTATGCATCTCTACAGATGACTGATATGGCCTGTATAGTTTAACATGGTGCATGTAAGGCAGATGCCATTAACTGCCTTCTTAAAGTAATGCCATGAGGAGGGAGTCAACAGGCCTTAAAATGGTATAACCAACACACACACAACAGACACAGGGGATATGCTTCACACACAAAACTATAGTTGCCAGTACTGAGATTAGAGCCCCTACCTATCTAATTATTTGCACTATAGTATTACACAGTTATTGCCCATGCCACAGAGCTTATAGGGCTGAAGAGTGTATACAGGTACTTCTAAGGTGAATGACATCAACAGGCTTTGTAAAGTAGGGCAATGGGAAGTGTAATGGTATAGCCCACCCCCCAGAGGATATGGTTCTCACACACACACAGTCACAGATGCCAGTATTGAGTTTAGAACCTGTACCTATATCTGTACTACAGTGTTACACTCTTATCGCATGCACCACAGAGCTTATAGGGTTGAAGAGTGTCCCAAGGTGCTTCCAAGGTGAATAACATCAGCAGCCCTTGTAAAGTAGGGCAATGGGAAGTGTACTGGGTGGGAAAGGCCTCAAAACACTTTAAACTACAAACATACACACTTACAAACACACACACATATGCCAGAACTGACATTAAAACTCCTGCCTATCTAGTTATTTGTACTATACTGTTATATAGTTATTGCATGCGCCATGGAGCTTATAGGGCTGACTGCTGTCCAAAGGCACTTCTAAGTTTGCTGACATCAGCAGGACTGCTAAAGTAGAGCAATGGGAAGTGTAGTGGGTGGGAATGGCCTAATAATCTTTAACACACACACACACACACACACACACACACACACACACACACACACACACACACACACACTTACATTTATCAGGACTGAGATTAGAACCCCTACCTATCTAGTTATTTGTATTGTAGTATTACACAATTATTGCACACACCACAGAGCTTATAGGGCTGACATGAGTCCAAAGGTACTTCTAAGGTGAATTACATCAGCAGATCTTGTAAAGTAGGGCAATGGGAATTGTACTGAGTGTTGAAAGGCCTCAGACTACTTTAACCTACAAACACACACACACACACACACACACACACACAGGCAGGTGATGTGATATTACAACCCCCTACATCGGTACTATTACACAGTGGAGCTCACCTTCATGCTGGCACATGCGACTGTTTACAACTGGTATTCAACTGTCCGCAGCAGGACATCACTCTATGCCTTTCAGGGTATCCCTGTCTATAATTCACTCTCTATGTGTGTCTCCCTGACTCTCTCTCTCTCTCTCTCTCTCTCTCTCTCTCTCTCTATCACTGTCTGTCTCTCTCTTCCCCATGTCCATGTGTGTGTATGCTTGAAATATTGTTATATCTTGCCCATATATGTGTCTGTGTATCACATGCAACAGATGCAGATATATCACATATGGGTCACCTACAGCTAGCTGAGGGTAATCCTGTCTGATGGTTGTGGGTAGAGTCAGTTAAGGTGTACACAGCTGTCTGTATGCAAAGACATCTATGCACAATGCAGTTATATAGTCTGATGTGGGTTTAGACATGGGCTGTAAATGCAGTTATATAGTCTGATGTGGGTTTAGACTTGTGCTGTAATTCTCTAAGTATAGGAGCATGCCCAGTATGTCCTTCTATAGTAAGAGTGGGACTCCATTCCAGAGATAGTTGTACTCTGGTCCAGGGTTTTTCATGCTACAACCATACCTCTCAACCTGTTAGTGCAAGGAATCTGGAGATAGCCTGCCAAAATGGGGGGACAATGGCCCAAACATAGGGAGATACTGTAAATATTGCTCTTATTAATGTGGAAAGTTGCTAGTGTAACAGGGTTTGTTTTAGCAGACATTTTCTGACATATATGACGTCAAACACTGAAATGTATTGTGTCACTACTTAGTGACAGAAATCCTCAGATCATCACAGTGGTTTACCTGAGAAATACAAGATGTATGATGCACAGACCAAAATTATGAGCCAAACTATAGACATTCTAGCCCATTCCAGCCAGTTGAGAGGTGTAGCTACAGCCGATTGTCTGATGAAGCTGTGTAAACAGTCCAGCACCTCAGTGATATACTGGCTGGGGATCACCTGCTTATGTGTAATTCTTCTTAACTGAAAAGTCAAATCCTGGTGTGAGTCATACCTCTCAACTGTTCAGTTTTTTTGCAGAATGTCCAGATGTTTGTCTCATAATTTTGGTCCATTTTTCATAAAATTGTGGTTTTCTGGCAAGTTAGTGGCAAATAAAGACTGAAGTTAGAAAATAATGACAGAACATTTGAGTTTCAGACTTCATAGCCTTCAGAAAATTTTATGAGAGCAATATTTAAATATCATCCCTATTTTTGGGCCTTTGTCCCACTTTTATTTATAACCTTGTCCAGATGTCTTGCTCTAAGAGGTTGAGTGGTATGGGTGTGGGTACATAGTGCATTCTGCTGAGCAGAGATGTCCATTATATGCATGGTATATTCCAGATAGCACTGTGATTTCCAGGTATGTCAGTGGCAGAGCAGTATAGAGTAATGTGGTAAACCAGTGACAGACATTTGTTGATAGGTTGATAGCTTTATATGAGGTTACTAGGCTATTGGCCCTGAAGCCCTTATAACCCTTGTAGATGAGAGTGTAGCCCATGTTAAGACATGTCAGTACCCAGAGCCCCTGTCCAGAAAGGGCACAGGTGGAAACACAGGTCTGTATTTTCTTTTTCCCATGCACTTATACAGGGAACACTTCACAAAGGGTATTGAGGCGCTCGGCTTGATGTGGACAGGGAGTGTATTCCACAGATGGGGGAGTCTGTGTAACACATATCTGTCACACCAACAAGCCCTATTGATATCACAGACCAGGCTGATGCTGCACCTACAGGTTGATCAAGTGGGCTTTGGCTTCCAGATGTGCAGCAGTCCCATCAAGGCAGGGTCTGGATTGCTTTGTATGCTATACTGAGGCCTTCTCTGAGGAGTCTGTATGGAACTGAGTAGAGGAACAGTGCTGTTAACCTATCTGTGTAGGGTAGATGTTTGGGGTTCTGGATTCTCCTGGTGAGGAACCTCTGTGGTCTATCTAGCTGTTGCATGTGCTTTGTGAGGTAATTGGCCTTATAAGGTTAGAATACATGGATCTTATGACCTCTTTGTCCCTGGATGAGATAGCCTTACTTTTCTGTTGGCCCATCTATGAAGCTTTCTGTACAATGGCAGCAACATGGTGCTCAGACTTCAGGTTGCTATCAACCTGGGTGGCCAAATGCCTCACTACTGATTGTGTATGTAGGACATTGTTGTTAATGTGATAATATGTGGGGACATCAGTCTCCCTGAAGGAGATGATGATGCATCTGCAGGCATTCAGCTTGAGGTTATGTTTCTGGCAGCAGACATTTGTTTTGGTGAGACTGTTGTAGGACATCCACATCACTTTGGGTATTGATGACTGATCCCAGCTTGCAGTCATCTGCCATCCTGGTCAGCCATAGGCCAGTGTTTTTGGCGTGCACCTCCAGGAAGTAGATCCTGTATACCTGAGGCCCCCAGACCGATTCATGGGGTATGCAACTCATTACAGATGTACTTCTTGACTTGGCTACCCCTATTATGATTATGTGGGTTCTATCAATGAACCAGTTTGCTACCCATCTGGTAAAATATGGACTGCTGCCTAGTTGACAGAGTTCATGTACCATGGCCAAGTGGGGAATAGTGTGTAAGGCTTTAGCCGAGTCAAGGTGGCCAGAGTGCACCATCTTTCCATCATTCATGCCTTTGTTGTCTGTCTCAGGGAAGTCATTTAGAATTCACTGAAATACCTCCCCTTGAGAAAGGCATTCTGTGTGGAGTCAAGTATTTGGAGTTTGCCAATGTCTCTGATAATGAGGTCCATGATAATCAACGATGATTCATAATGATAATACCTCAGATGGTTTGTGTTACTATATTATTATGAAGCTACTTGTTGGCCCTAGCTGTCAACCTGTCGCAGACTGACATCTGTACTGGCCCATATATGACAGTCAGACACAGGCACACACATGGGGATAGGGTGTTAATAATGCTCTCCCAAATATAGACAGCTTGGAGACCGGTTTGGTATATGATTGCTTTTTCTTATGGGTATGACGTCTGCCTCTCCACTGTCTGCCATTGATGTTTTGACATGAACCTTTCTTGTTTGGCACATAGTTTGGCAGGTAAATGCAATGCTAGGACAAGCAGAAGACATATACGAAGCCTACTTATGGTCTTTCTGTGGCAGCCTGTCATTCCAATGGTATGGATGGTGGCCATTGACTTGTTGTCACTGTTGGCACAGTAAGGTGGCAGTCATTTAAAACCTGACAGTACACTGACTTTCAGGTACCTGCTGTCCTACTAGACACTTTGTAGCTTACTCTGAGCTGTGTATTGTCCATATGTGTGCCCCCCCATCCCTGACTTGTCCAGCTTTCCTGCATTGACAAATATTGACTTCTGTACAGTGTGCACAACTCCTACTGTAGGTGTAGCTGCATACAAAATAGTTGGCACAGAATGTCTTGGAACATGGACCCTGCCAACCACAGTACTGTACCTAGGCCACTAAGCCCCAACAGCCAAGAGTAAGTGCTGCCCACCTCCTGACAGTATTAACCATGCATATACATAGCTTATTGACCCCTGCATATTGTGGACATGCGACAAGTTATCAAGTTAATTGGGACAACCCTGGGAATGTGTGCTCTGCTGCTATTACTCTACAAACATACATGTTACTGCATTTCTATGGGGACATGGGTGTGTTGGGGGCATACCTGTCAACTCTACACATTTGCACAGACTGTGCAGATGTTAGCTTTACTTTTTGGTTCTGTTTAGCATAGTGTTGTACCTGTCTTGGAGAATACTGGCATATCACTCAAGACCAAAAGTTAGAATGTAATGGCAGACATTTGAATTTCAGACTTCCTACCCTTCAGAGACTTCATGCAACTGTAAGACCTGCTGTGATATCACTGTGTAAGTCTGTAAGAGGAATATTTCATCATTGTCCCTATTTGTGTGCCTTTGCCAGACATTTCTTTGTAGTTTTCTATGGCTGACTTGCTGGGAGAGGTTGAGGGGTGAGTATGGGACCCCAACATTGACATCCATGCATGTGACCTATGACACCCCCAGTTTATTTGTCCCCCACATACATTGCAGTGAGTTTTGTCACCTAGGGGACTACTGCATACTCTGTGGAAGCCAGTATTGGGCAGATATTTCCTGTTGTCCCACATAGCTATCAGTTGGCTGCTGCTATCCTGGTAGGCCACCCCATTCCCTTGCATACATGCAACAATATAACCTTGTGTTTGTGGCAGTTGTGAGGGCAGTGCTTGAGGGGTGACTGTGTCAGATGCACACGGTACACAGCCTATACATGGTAAGGTACATGTAGTGTGATCTGTGTGGCATCCATTTAATGCGTGTGCGAGTCAGAGAGAGGTTTCAGTCCCTGGGTCCCTAGGGTGTCAGTGCATGTGCTATGTGTTGCCTCTTTGCCAAGTCCAGGGCATACTGGTCATGCCTACATCTGTCTACAGGGGCAGGCTCAGGGGGTTCCTCCTCCAAGTCCCCCTGTGCCTGTGGAGACCTTGGCAATGGTGGGGGGCTGTGTGCCCCTTCCCTGTGATGTTCCTGCCGCAGCTGTTTCTGCAGGATCATATTGTGTAGCATAGCACATACTATGAACATGTGTGCACATGTGGCTGGAGAGCACTGCAAGGCTCCACCAGGTATGTCAAGGCAGCTGAACTGTGACTTGAGCATCCCAAACACATGCTCTATAATGTTCCTAGTTTGTGTGTGTGCCTCATTATCCATTCTTCAGTGGGTGTGTATGCATTTCTGATAGGTGTCATCATCCACGTTTCCAGTGCATAGCCAGCATCCCACATGAGATGGCCATATGGATGTCCACCATGGTAAATGACTGATATAGCTGTGAGGTATGCCAGATGTGGGAGCTGTGATTGCTGCCAGGGCTGCCAGCACACACATTGATAATAATGCCCTGGGCATTGCACACAACTTGCCAGTTGATGGAGTGATAGCCCTTGTGGTTGACATACACTCTACCATCTTCAACCGGTGGTGCTTTGATGTGGATGTGAGTGCAGTCTATGGCACCCAGTACCTCTGAGTAGTCTGCTACATGGCGGAAGAGACGCATATTGCTGGTCCTCTCCTCAGGGGTGTTGGGGAAATAAATGTGCTCACCGGCATGAGGTAGCATGGCATCCAGGAACTGGTGGAGTACCCTGGATGCAGATGCCTGTGAGACCCCCATGATATCCCCAGTAGGTCTTTGTAAAGTACCTGTAGCTAATATTCTTAAGGCTGCACATACCTTTGTTTCAACTGGGATGGGTTCCCTTCTGTTGGCTCTGGGTCTGAGGTGAGGCTGGCAGAGCTCTGTGAGTTGCTGAAGTATGTCCCTGTTCACCCTGTAGTGCTCTAGTATCTCCAGCTCATGTAGCCCCTGGAAGGTTACCCTGGGTCTAAACACTCTTCTCCTCCTCGGTCTGGGCTTGTTGCCAGCATTATCATCATCACCGCTTCAGTCTGTAGCACATAGAGATGTAGTAAAGCAGCAGCAGCCCCTATCATTTTGTCAGTTAAAATTCCCAAGTGTGTACACGAATGGTGCAGAGTTTGTGGGAAAAACAAGACTGAAAGGTGTTTGCATATACTGTTGTGTTGCAGATGCTGTCTGTGTGATTGGTTGACTATGATACATTCCACCTGCCAGCTATATTATTGAGGGGTTTTAATGCGCCACTGTGAGTGGCAGAGTCCATATTAGTGATTTGTAGTTCATTTCCTTTATTCTGCTATTTCTTTTTTTCCCTCTATTTCCATGGTGTTTAAGCCCAGTTGTGTGGTGCGCAAACTGTTCTAGCTTGTGTAAATATTGCTCAGCAGAAAGGTCCCTCCCCTGGACATGAACACGCTCATCATTTCTTAAACCAGCTAAGCACAGCTAAGCAGCCTCAGACACACCCCTTTCTTAGCTGTGCTTAGCTGAGCACAAATAGAATCTGCAGAGCTCCAATGTGCTTACACCAAGCATGACACACACCCCTTTCATGTCAGCTGCTTCTTCTGTTTATGCCATCGCATTATAGCTACTACATGGTTAGGTACCCATGGACATGGTCTCCCATTTTGCTATTCAATAAATTTAGCTCATTTACATGCTCCTACTGGCTTATACCCTAGTTACACCACTACACCAGAGCCTATATCCTTAGCAGCCACTATCTGTCATTTTTATGAGTCTGTATGCAGGCCACTATAATGGCAAAAGTACTTTTTCACATTTAATTGCCTTTTTACTATTTTTTTTATTTTTTATTTTCTGGACGATCATGTTTGAATGCCGCTGCACTCAGCTTAAATGTCCGAAATCTGCAAATAAAAACCTTTTGATTTTTGCAATTTTGAAACACTTTGGCATGCCAATGGCCATAGTTTTGGCCATTGGCATGCCTAATGAACATAATATATGCTTTAATTTAAGCTGTCATGCCCCCGTTTTTATTTTTGCAAAAATTTACATGGTTACTAACTGCATACATTTCTGCTGCAGACACGGCTCCAACACGGAAGCCTGTCTGCTTCCTGGATCACAAATTCACCTCAAATGAGATGATTTGCATTATTCCATAGCGTCCATGCCGGAATAGTGCTCGTGTATGCCCCCAGCCTTGTTTACTGGATTGCACAGGCTCTAAACTTCATGATCGAGCCGTGGCACTATGCTTACATGGAGATTAGCTCCATGTAAGCTTTACTGAATTACCCCCTATATCTATTCACAAACTTTTTTTAACTTTATTTTTACTTATTTTCTTTGCTTAATAGTAATTTTATTTTTGATATTTTAATGGGACCAGTAGATGGCACTAGTTACTTTTTTAATTCTGCTGTGAAGAAAATGTACTTTAACTTTTTTTTTCTTTTATTGACTACAGATCATGCCTTGCATGTTGTGTTACTTTGAGCGAGCTTATGGATTTATGATGGGAATACATTTTCTTTGTAAAAAGATTTCTAGCAGATTTTTTTTCATTATTTTATTGTTCATAGGTTCATAGGTAGGTACTAGGCTATCGGCCCAAGGGTCTAAGTAAGCCTAGCCAACAAGGTTCCCTGGCTTACGCCACTCAAGAAAGTTAATTTCCTGTGCCCCTGTCGAGCAGAGCCACGGAAGTGATCCCTGAGGTGTAGTTCCTATTTCCCATCCACTCATCAAGATTTTTCTTAAAGAGTGCTAATGAGGAACTTTGTTTGACATAGATGAGTAGCTTGTTCCAGAGTATAGGAAGTCTCTGGGACAGGAATCTATCCCTCCAGCATGTCCTGTTTATTGTGGTGACAAGGTTTAGGTCCCTAGAGCATGTAGCTTGGAGGGATTGGGATTTCTTAAGGTGTAGCATGACCAACAGGTCTGGGTTTAACATAGCTTTATATGTTAGGCAGAGATCTCCTCAGAGTAGGTGATATGCTACAGAGTAAAGCTGGAGTTTTTTGAGACGGTCAGTGTAGGGCATCTGTTTGAGGCCAGTAATCTTCTTTGTGAGGTACTTCTGTGGCCTTTGCAGCTGCTGCAGATGTCTTGTGAGGTACATTCCAAAAGGGGCGTTGTACTCCATAATGGGTCTAATGAGTGCTGAGTAGAGGGGAACAATGACCTCTTTTTTCCCGGATGAGAACCCTTTTGTGACGAGGTGTGCCACATAGAAGGATTTCCTAACTACTGTGGCGATGTGGTTATCAAAGGAGAGACTACTGTCCACCTGGGTCCCAAGGTCTCTTATCACACATTCGGTGTTAAGTAGACTGCCGTTTATGTGGTAGTTCATGGGTACAGAGGTTTTACCAAAGGGGATGACAGTGCACTTTTTGGCATTGAGCTTGAGGCCATGCCTCTGACACCAGGCATCTGTCTCAGAGAGGCCCTTCTGTAGGATGTCCACATAATTTGGGGACTCGCCTATGTCTCCTAATTTGCAGTCATCTGTGAACTTTGTTAGCCAGAGGGCTTCTGTGTTAACCTGTACTTCAGAGAAGTAGATACCAAACAGGAGAGGTCCCAGGACTGAACCCTATGGTACTCCATTTGTCACTGGTTTGAAGTCAGATTTGGAGTCTGCAACTTTTACAGTGTGGGTTCTGTCAGTGAGCCAGTTGGCAACCCATCTTGTGATGTAGGGATTTATACCTAGTTTAGTGAGTTTAGCTATAATTCCAGAATGGGGGATGGTGTCGAAAGCCTTGGCGAGGTCAAGATAGGCTGTGTGAACCACCTTACCCTTGTCTATGGCTTTGGTGACTGCCTCAAAGAAGTCAATCAGGTTCAGAAGGCCTGATCTGCCTTTCACAAACCTGAACTGGATAGGGTCTAGAGCTTGGAGGTTACCAATGTCTTTGTTTATGAGTTCCATGATGATATGTTCCATGGCCTTGTAGACCAGGCTCGTCAGGCTAATAGGGCAATAGTTCCAAGGATCATTGGTGGCTCCCCCTTTGTGGAGTGGGATAGCTGTTGCTGTGCACCACTCAGTGGGCACAAAGCCTGACATGAGACTATGATTGAACATGGTGCATAGGTGGGGAGCCAGTTTGTTCTGACATTCATGTAAAATGCAGCCTGGGATGTTGTCCAATCCCATGGATGCTGTGTTTTTGGTTTTAGAGAGTGCAGCTTTTACCTGCATAGATGTGATTACAGGGACTCTGCATTGTTCCTGTATAGATATGGGCCCTTTAGGGGGTGAGAGGGGAGTAAAGTTAGAAGTGAACTTATCTGCCAGGATGTTGGCAATATCAGTTGGTTCTGTAATTTTCATGCTGTTGTGCTGTAACTCAGAGCAGATCTGGATGTTGCCATTGAGATTTTTGACATAGCTATGGAATGTTTTGTGGTTGCCCTTAGAATCAGTGGTGATTTTGTTTTCATAGCTAGCTTTGGACAAACTTATAAGGGATCTCAGCTTCTTACTGAGGCTGACCAGGCAGCTCCTCCACTCATGGGATTTTACATTCTTTTGCAACAGTTTCTTCCTTCTGTTGTCGAGTTTGTTTATGGCAGGGGACCACCAGATTGGATTCCTTTTTTTGGAGGATAGCGTCTTGGTTCTGTTTGGGATAGCACGATCCATACACTCATATAAGTGCTTATAAAGTGCATTTGTGTGGGATTCAGCAGTCGTAACTGTATTGTCCATCTGCATGGGTGTTATGAAGTTCACCACTTCTGCCTTAAGAAGCATGAAGTTGGCTTTGGATAAATTTTTTACTGTAGTTTACTTAATGGTGGGTTGGGGGTGGGATGCAGATATCTAGGGTTATTAGTTTATGGTCGGATCTGACCAACAAGGGGTTGATTTCAGGTGTGGAGCACCGGTCACTCATGTTGGTAATGACTAGGTCTAGGATATCGTTGCCTCTGGTGGGGGAGTGGATAAGTTGATCCAGGGCATTGGAATTTATTAATTCCAGAAAGCGTTGAGCAAAGGAGTTGGTACATGAGTAGTTTTCCCAGTTAATAGTGGGTTAGTTGAAATTGTCCATTATTAGGGTGTTTGGTTGAACCCTAATATTTTCCAGTATATCAAGAAAAGAGGAGTGGGAATCCTAGGGCATGGTGGGGGATCTGTAGCAAACTAAAATTTGGATTGCAGTTTTGCCCAGAGTTAGTTGCACTTAGATAACCTCGGATGCATTATGCTGTGCAATTATCCTCAGCCTTTGGTGTTCTGGTCCAGGTTAGATGGCTGAAAAGTGTGGTATGAGTTATAGCCTGGTAATGCAGCGGTGCTGTCTAGAGACTTGAACCAGGTCTCAGTCACTGCACAGATATCGATGTTCTCCATTTTAAGGAGTGCCTCGAGTGAGTGCATTTTGGGATTTAGACTTCTAGCATTAAGTAGCGTTACCCTTAGTTTTTGCTTGCCTGTTCCTGTTACGGTGGTGAATTTGTCATTTGAACCTTGCCTAAAAAAGGCACTATAGGGGCGGCAAGAGCCTTAGCTAGTATCCAGAATCCCATGGGCGACAGGTGCAGGCCATCTCTGGCAAAGCGTTGTGGTCTGTCGACAATGTCGTCCCAGGCAGATATTGGATCCCCTTAGAATGACACCAGAAGCTTAGCCAATTGTTGAAGTCAATCATTTTGTCCTTATACTGTGGTAACATTCTAGATGATGGCAGGATGCTACTCAGGGTTAGGGTCATACCTGCCTGGGCTACAAGATCGGAGAGCTCTTCCATGTCTCTTTTCATGTAGCCCAGGGAGGTATGTCTTAGGTTTTTCACACCAACATGGACAATGACAGAGTCATATTTGTACTTGTTGTGGAGTGACCTGAGTGGTGGGTTATGTGGTGGATCCTGGCACCCGACAGGCAACTGACAGTAACCTTCTACTTGTTTAGCCCGGTGAGTGGGACATCAGTGTGCCTGACTATAGAGTTACCTATGACTAGTGTGTTGGGTACGTTGGTTTGCCTTATGGGCTGTGGTTTATTGACACACTGAGTCTGTGGGCTATGTGTCATTTGGGTTGTGTTGGGGGTTGAAGGTTGCTTGCATTTCTGCTTTGGATTTCTCTGTTGCTTGAGCAGATTATTATTGAGAGCCTCTGTGAATATTTTTGTGTTTCTATGTGCGGATTTTGGTGGTGTAGGTTTAGTGGGACTATGTGATGAGTGTGGTGTGGTGCAAGTGTTTACCTTCTCCTCTTGACTGTCAAGTTCAGTCTTGGTTGGAGAGAGCTTTACCTCCAGTTTGGCTAGATAAGTGCATCTCTCACAGGTTGTGGTGTTGGGTAGTAGGAGGAGAGGGTTTTCTGTGTACATGAGGCAATTGCTACATTGCCTCAAGATGCCCAGATTCATCAGATAGAGAGGAGAGAACACTGGGAGCTGACCCTTGGACATGCCTGAATAAAAAAACTACTTTCCTCTAGACAAGTGAGTAAAGTGAGTATAAGAGCTGTTTTTTCTAAGCAAGTGAGGAAAGTAAGTACACAAGTTGGTTACAATACATTTTCTGTTTTTGACTTGTAATCAATGATTTCACCTCGTTCTGTCATGCAATAATGTTCTGGTAGTTGTCTAGTTTAACATTTTATTAGCTTATTTGATATTTTAAATCTGTTTTTTTCTGTAGATGTTGTTCTCATTTTTTTTATGTAGTAATTTTATATTCTTATATTTAATCATTTACAGAAATACTGTCGGAATCTCTTACTGCTGTTACTGCTGGGGTCAAATCGTCTGGGGTCAAAATGCCCTGTACCTACCAGACATACATTTTTTGGTTTAGTAATCATTGTTCTATTTTCTCTTTTATTGCTATTATCTCATTAATAGTTATCTTATACCCAAGTTTCCTTTACTTCTGTCTGTATTAGTTTTTTCATTTAATTTTAACAAATAATTTTAAAATACATAGCTAGTTATCTTAACATTTTACTTTATTTAAATATCTAAAGGTATACATCTTAACTATCAGAACTTTATTTATTATCTATCTTTGCTGTTTTGACTTGTCTCTTGTTACATTAATTCTTAAGATGTTCTATCTCTTTTGATATTTTTATTATTTAATAGAGTTAGTCTTGTTGTGAGGTGTTTTTGCTATTGTTTCTGTCTCATGGTGTGTGGGGTGTATTGCCTTTGCTGTGTGGTCTCTTGATCTACTCATTTTGTTTTTGTTATTGATGTTGCCTTGTTGGGAGACTGGAATTATGATTTGGTTTATCTGTTGGGTGTCATTTTGTATTTTTAGCTGGGTCTTTTCCAGTGGTGGCTGATGACTTCAAATCAAAGGGGGGGCTGCAGGAGACAGCTGAATGGGTGGGGCCAACTAGAAAGGGGCGGAGCTATGCTCAAAACCACAAAAAACTTGCACTTTAATATTTAAACACAAAGTAAGATGACTAACCCACCCCACACTGCCCTGTGTGCCAAACTGTTATTATGAGAGTCCAATCAAAACAAAATGAAGTGGAGAAGAAAAAACATTTCAATGCATTGGCTACATGACAGCTTACTTAATATCTAGATGGAAACAAAAAGGTTGTGAAGCATGAAAAAATAAATTACTTTTTAAATACATTACTGGAATGCCAGTCAAAATCAAGTATAAAAAAACAAGCAGCACTCAACTCAAACCACTTCTCCCTGCACTACATTTCTAATTATAATTTATATTCATCTTTATAAAACTATCAAGTAACATGCTGAAAGTAGCAATCTCTGTGATACTCCCACTTGTAAAAATGCTTCTTATCCAAAAAAGACCTGCCTGACAAAACTATCTACTTGTTTCATGGGGAAAACATGATCAAAGTAAAAAATAAACTGTAAACAAGAAATAATCTCAAGATAAATTGCTTAAAGGAGTATTGCACAGGTTATGGACCACACATGATAGATTTGATTTCTGTTTAGTTTATGGGTAAAGCCTACAAAGATGACTGCAAGTCTCCATCAAATGTAATGAGCTTCTGAAAATACTGTAATCCTGTTCTTTATTACAAATGCTCTCATATGCATTTCAATAGCTAAGGCTTATACGTTATCGAGTTGTGTAAATATTCTTTGCATGGCAACAACAAAAAGACTTTCAATGTTGATAATTCTTTAACAGTATGCTTATTAAAGCTTACTTGCATATTACAATCTCAGGCAAGTTTACCTGATGGTCATTAAAGCCTTGCTACTTAACCACAGAGCAACAGGCACTGCAACAACATGCATCTTCTGAATAAGAAGAAGCATAAATCAACAGTTTAAAAATATGACAGAAAATCAGAACATTCTGCAAAATCAAGGACAGATGAAAAAACACTGTAGTACTTGTGTCTACCTTGGATGGGGGATACTCTTCACACTAACACTGTATAACTGCTCCTTGCCTTGCTTGGACACATCCAGTGTCACTACATGGGGGAGTGGGGTACAAGTATATCACAATTTGAAATGTCTCTGTCTGACGGTGATGGTCCTGACACATTTGTCATACCTCTCAACCTCAGAGCAAGAAATCTGGAAAAAGCCATAAATAGAAGTGGGACAAAGGCCCAAAAATAAGGACAATTTTCAAATATTGCTCTTTCTAAACTTAGAAAGATAATAGAATAGTAGGTCTTGCATTAGTATGAATTTTCCAAGGGTATGGAATATGAAACTCAAATGCCTGTCATTACTTTCTAACTTCAGTCTTTAATGATTTACCACTAATTTGCCAGAAAAACACAATTTTATGAAAAACGGGCCATAAATGTGATGCAAAAATATAAAATAGCCACACAATACAGCTGGGAACCTGTCAAAGAAGGGACACTTTTTTTAATATTAGTACTGTTAAGCTGAGCAAGTGACAAAATAAGAGAATCTACATGCAATTCTGAAATAAAAGTAATCTGTAACTCTGATCGTTACAATTATTTATTAACTGTAAACCATCCACATTTCTTCCAAAATTGCCATTTTGTGGAGGGATTATTAGGGGGAGAGCAACATTTTGAGCCAAAATTGGGGATAGTTGAGAGGTTTGGATATTCTGAAGAAGCTCATGTTGAATAAAGTGAGTGAAAGTGCTTAACTATAAACTTATCTACGGTCCTGTGGTTGGATTTATTGTCTCCTTTGATGTCCATTTGTTTATTTGGTTTCGAGGTTTGGATATACCTAATTCTCTAAAGTGAGTTATTTGTGCATACCTCTCAACCTCATAACACTGGAAATCTGGACAAGGCCAAATATATTGGTGGAACAAACAAACAGTACTAAAAAATGTTGTTGTAGAAACCTAGAGAACTGATAGAATAAAAGGTCTTGGTTTAGCATGCATTTTTCTAAAGGGTATGAAGTCTGAAACTCAATGTCTGTCATTATTTATTGACTTCATTCCTAAATGATTTGCCAAAAAAGCAAAAATTTTATGAGGAACAAACCAAAAATAACAAGCAAAATTCTATTAATTCTGCAAAAATCTGGACAGTTGAGAGGTATAGTTCAACTGGGAGAATTGTGCAGCAGGACATCCAACACGACAGACTTAGCTCCCTAGGTGTGGACAATAAGTACCCCCCCCCTAAAAAAAATGAAGTTCTAAGATAAGTGATTGCATCAATCTAGCTTCATCACTTTCAGTAGCATTCAGACTCAATCAGTGAAAACATTCAGTAACAAAAAACGTTTGTGCTTGTAGACAGTTGATTTAACTGGTTCCTAATCGAACACATCCAAGCAAGAACTGGGAGAGGGTGTACCTGAGACGATCAGATAATCAATAAACACCTTCCTGATTGTATTAAATTATATTCCTTGCATAATATGTTACAGTTGCTCGAAGACATCTTAAATTTATTGTTTTGAACATTTTTCCAGTAAACAATAAAACAAAATGCATGCACCAATAATGACAAAACCGCCCAATTCAGAAAATTTCCATCATAAAAGTCTACTCAAATGTCTACACTCCACCAGTATCAATAAATATGCACAATCTCTGCAGAAGTAAAAGTCATCTAAATAATTTCACATTAAAGAGATCTGTAACTAATGAAGAGGTTGCTGCTAGCAAACAACTTTATATATTTCATTGTTTCATCTACAAATAAATTGCCTGTTGCTCTTGAGGAATAAATTGCCTATGTTGTATTAAAAAATGATAAGCTAGTAATATTGCAATAGGGACTGGATGGCAAACTGATAACAGGTTCATAGTTACTAGGTATCTCTACCAAAGAGGACATTTTCAGGACTGCAGCATCCACCCCCATTAAAAGTACAACACAGTACAGTATCAGCAATGCATCTACATACTGTGGGAGTAGAACCTACAGCTTTCTGCATCAAACATAAGCATTCAACATGTTATGCTGTTAACAATGCAAGCAGACTCAGCATAAGCACCACTAAACTTCTCTTCTCCTGAAGCTCTCAGCTCCTTGTAAAATCCACTTGACACTTAACTGTATCTCTCAACTTTGCAGCATAAAAAATCCGGAAAAAGCCAAAATTTATTGGGGGGACAAAAGCCCAAAAACCAAGTACACATTTAGACATTGCTTGTATAATCTTGGAAAGTTGCTAGAATAAAATGTGTTACCACCATGTGTTCCACTGCCAAGTCTTGAATGGAGGACCCTGTACACTACAGTCAGAACAGCATATCACTATGCCAAATCAGCTGTTTCTTGAAAGACAGGAAGACTGAAACTAAAATTGGCTATCATTTAGTGAATTCAGTTCCCACCATAGCTCTCAACTTCTTAGCACAAAAAACCTGGACAAAGCTAATAATGGGGGAATACAACCCCCAAAATAGGGACAAATTTCAAATATTGATCTTATAAACTTAGAAAATTGCTAGTATAAAAGGTTTTGTGTTACCATGTATTTTCTGAAGAATATGAAGTCTGAAATTCAAATGCCTGTCATTATTTAGTGAATTCTATACCCGTGGTAGTGGTGCTGCAGTAGCGTTGTTGCCTCATAGCAAGACGTTGTCACGTTCGATTCTCAGCTAGAACGTCTTCTGTGTGGAGGCTTTGTGTGAATGGGTGTGCCTTCATTGAAGGTTGTGTGTCAGGGCTGGTAACTCAGCACATAAAAATCCACTACCAAACATTAGCGGACCGGAGTTCCGCTGTGGTGACCCCTAACCGGGATAAGCCGAAAGACATAACATTTAGTGAATTCTCTCCTTCACTGATTACAGAAATCCAGAAAACCACAGATTTTATGAAGAACAGAACAGAACAAAAATATGAAGCAATGATCTGGACAATTTTCACAAAAGGTGGTGGGTAGGGAATTCAGGCTGTTACTACCTGCACCCAGGGTACAGGGTTTGAGCCTGAGTAACTGTAGCCATCAGGTGCATTTAACTGGAGCATTTCATACACACACACACACACACACACACACACACACACACACACACACACACACACACACACACACACACACACACACACAAACACACACATACACACACACACACACACCTGTATATTCCCTTGCAGCTTTGTTCCTGAAGACATCCATTTGCTTGTATGCTTGTAATAAATACAAATTCCCTTCCCTTGCAGCAAGAGCCAGTTAGTAGCTGTCCACGTCATATGTGACTGCAGATGTGGCAGTCCGATCTCCTTCCAGTCTATGCAATTACAAATTGCATAGACCTTTGGGCATCTGTACACTGATGCTTTCTCTTTGTAATCTGGACTGGTTTAATAGCAGTCTGGATTTACAGAAACCCGAAATTGCAGAGCACGCACAGTTTGAGTTCTGGGACTTTGCAGCTAATTATTTTATTTTATTTTTAAAATTCTTTTTCTTTCATTTTATAGCTGGGCAGGCTGCAGTCCTGCAGTCCGATAGCGCAAGCCACCCCTGGTCTTCTCTTTCTTTCATTTGTTTTTTGTTTCTTATCTTTTTCTTTGGTGGTGGTTGTTGGTCTCGTCGTTGTGTTGCTGTGAGTGCTGAGAGGTTGGGCTGGAGATTGTGGTTGTTTAGGTGTATTGACAGTTCCTTTTGTGAAATGATGGGGGTGGAATGAATAGTGGCTTTCCTTATCTAAAAGCTGCGAACATTTTTGTAAAATCAATTTCTTAGTGCTTGAGCACTTACTTACTGTCCTGGGCTTGGTTTTTCTTGTTTGTTCATTCAGTGTCTGTTGGGATTCCCACCAAGGCCACATACCTTATTTGTGAGGCTATTTAGTGGTGAGAGTCAGTGACTTGTTTCGGCTGTCATTCAGTAAGGATTGGGTGGTTCTGATGCTTGTCGTAAAAGGTCAAAGGGCAGGAGGTGCAACTTCATTTCATTACTGTCTGAGGCAATAAAATATTGATTAGTGATGGTGAATGGCACTTATTTTTAAGTTTTAAAAACAAACCAGGTAAACCACCACTAAGAATTCACAAAAAAAGATTTACAGTACAACACAGAAACCCTAATGTTTTAATTTTTGACTGATTGTAACCTCAATAATTTACTTGAAATAAATATGAGTGACAGGCCAAAATGTGAGACAAAATCAGGGACTGTTAAGAAATATGCTTACTGATTATTTTTATGTATCACAGCTTCATGCCTGAATAATCTGCATGTCATGATATTCAACAACTAGAAAAGTAAAATTGTTAACATGTTCTAGTCTTTGTCAGTCACGTCAGAAACATTTCATGAATCAAATTTCACTTAATTTTGGCATTATACTTTGCCCACTGTATGAGCCAGTAAAAGGTAATCACTTCAAAGTTTGCATATGTTTGCCTCTTTCCTGCCAGTGGGTTAAACACAAAGTAAGATGACTAACCCACCCAGAAGGGAATTACATTTCTCCATTTATTTGTTAAAGTGATATTTCTAGTAATTCACTGCAGTAGGACAGCAAGGTCCATATTATACAAACACTTCTCCTTTATTGTGCTATGCTGAAAATGAACTTCTACAGGTCTCTCCACTGAGATGTTGAGACTCATAATAGCTAGCCCCAAAAATGATGAAATAAAAGTCTGGAAAAACAGTAGAACAGTGAGTAATGAACATTTTTCTCCTTTGAAGTTATTTTTTGCATGCAGGCAAGCTTATATATGTCAACTCTGAGATTATATTACCTTGAAGAAAGCTGAATATTCTGATGAGTAACAATCTAGGACTTGGCATGTCTGTAAGTTTACATTTTCAGTCACACCAGCTTATTAATCAGGTATAAAGCTTCTGTTTCTACTGTAAGGGACTGCTCTGCTGGGTTATGTACCAAAATATGAATTAGTAAGTTCCTAACATCCAAGCATAGTCTTACATCCAAGCATAGTAAGGAATACAATGTTAAGTCTGTGCCTTCCAGATGCCTGGACAAACAATACAGTCTGAGGAGGCATTTCATAACCTTTCTTTTCATTACCCCTTATGAATACTTCATGCTATAGATATGTGGCTAGGGAGGAGCATGCAGATGTAGTATCCTTACATCAGACTATGGAACAGAAAGCACTTGCCTCCTATGTACGATACTGTGTAACATTGTATACAGTCACTATTACAACATGTGTGCCACAGTCATACTGTGGGGTAGTGAAAGTATAATATTTCTGGTTTACAATAGTGCAAGTTTCCATCTTTGGTTTGTTTGGTTGTGTAGATTTCTGATGGATATAATTTGACAGGATTCCAGGGTATATTCAGCATCACCTTAAGATGCCCTTTTGGAAAATTAGTCCTTGCAAATCATTAGTACAGATTACATGTCTGTCATTTGTGAAATCTGCCTGAGTAACACCCACATTGTGGATGATATCCTGTGCATTGCAAAACCCCTGACGTTTGATGGGGAGGTACAGGTTGTGGTTCATATACTTCCTTACCAGTTCACCAAGGGGTGCCTTTAATTCAGTGTGGCACAGTCAAAGGACTCCAGTGTCTCAATGAAAAGGAATGGTCACTTTGTTAAAGCTCTCCTGGATTGTCAATGTATTCATATCTTGCAGTCTGAACAATGCTTTCTCACTTGTTCATTTTCTTAACACTGTGAATATCTTTTTGTAATCTCCCCTTACAGATTAATATTTTATACTAACGTGTATTTCATGTTCTCATAACATGATCAATATTTCATGTTAGCATTTTTTAACTGATTCTCTGCCATCATTATTTTTCTTTTTTGTGTGTACTGTCTGCTTTGTTTTGTCTTTTCATAAATATAAGCTTCTAAGGTAAATGTTACATATAGCTTTTGTTATCTGGAAATGCCTATATATATATATATATATATATATATATATATATATATATATATATATACACACACATATATATATATATATATATATATATATATATATATACACACACAAACACACACATATAGGTCTACCTGATAACACTGACACACCAAAACACCAACAATGAAATAACTGACACAACAAAACCGAAAGTTGAAAAACACGAAACTTCACATGCCCGACAAACCACAATCCCGACAATCAACAAAACAAATAACTTTCCCGAAAAACACACACAACACAAGCACACCAAAAACCTTACAAACCTACACTAAACCTTACATACACAACTATATATGCACTAACCTTAACCCAAACCCTAACCCTAAGGTCCATCACTATCGCACACTTACCTTACCCGCACCCTAACTCACTTAACCCACCCCTAAACCTAAAGTCCGTTACTATTGCACACTTACCTCACCGACGCCCCACCCTAACATCCGTCACTATCACACACTTACCTTACCCACACCCTGACCCTAAAGTCCATCCCTATCGCACACTTACCTTAACACGGTGTTCTCAGTGTCGGGATTCTTAACTGTCGGTCTTCTCTGTTATCGATCTTTCAGTGTCGGTTATCTCGCTGTTGGTCATTTGCAGTTTTGGTTAATTCAGGTAGACATATATATATATATATATATATATATATATATATATATATACATTTCCTACTTTCAATGCTTAGCTGTGTAGATGCTTATGTAGAATTAATTTTAGTTTTGCTACTTTGCTCAAAATGCAAATTAATTTGAAGATTAGAAGTAGCTAGGCATATGGGTTAGCAAAGTTTATCTAAATGACAATTAGATTTTATGCTACTATACTCATGAGGCTTTTAGCAGACTTCTCACTTTACTGAAATTTTGCAACTGATAGTGCTACTTCTTTTTATTGATCCACAATCACATAAAAATATACACACACACATACACACACACACACACACACACACACACACTTGCACCCACTTGTATATATACACTCACTCTCACATATATAATCCCAAACCTATGGTCATTTTAGAATGTTTCTTAATAATAAAAGAAAGTTCCTCTTTTTTATATAGCTTTGTTCAAAATATATATGGAATATATTGTGTTTGGTGTTTTTTTTATTCTTTCTTTATTTTAAACCATAGAGGTTTACATGATTAATCTTTTTTATTTCTGTTTTTTCCCTTTTTCTGACTGTTTTCTTTCAATAGCAGTGGAGTGGTACTGGTCTTAATTTTGCTGATGGGTGGGTATGTTTGGATAGAGCTGCTATTCAAACTAGGAGTGCTAAACTCCATGAGTGGAAAGAAGAGGAATATATCTTTTTGTTTAATATTTTGGGAAATATTTTGTTTTTTATTGGTTTCTACCATTGTTATTAATAAGTTTATAGCTAATAATCTCAAGTTTACTGGTTATGTTTTTATCAATTAGCAGTTCAAACATTTTGGGAGAGGTTCATTGTCATTTTCATATTTGATATCATTTGTATACTTGTTTTAATTATTATATGACATATCTAAAGTGGATTTCCATCAACATTAAGGGATTAAATAATGGTTACAAGAGGAGTAATTTATACAAGTTTCTAAAATTATTTAATTCCCAGATTATCGTTTTACAAGAGACACATATTTTGCAAGTAGACATTGGTAGACTTAATTCTAAATATTACACTATGTTTTCTAGCTCTCAGTAAAATCAGAAAAAAAAGATGAGTAGTTATTTTGTGGAACAATTCGTTACCAATGCCTAAAATCCTAAATACATATAATGATGATAAAGGAATGATTTGCTCAGCAACTCTAGAAATAAAAATGTGTATTAGATCCCAGGAATAGGAGTCAATGATGTTAAGCATCAATTATTCAGATCATTCAAATCTCAAAAGGCAATATCATTTTGGCAGGTGATTTTAATTGTATTTTAAAAGATAAGTATTCTAATACTACTAGAAAGTGAAAGATTCCTGCTTCAGCAAAAGCATTAATATAATTTATAGAGTTATTTTAAATTAAGGATATTAACAAATTTTCTGACCCAGATTCACTTTTTTCACTCACTTTTCATACAGGCATGGTTCTCATTCAAGAATTGGTACAGTGAAAAACCCTCAGGTCTTGGCAGGCAAACAATTCCAATAAATAGCTGAAAAAGAGCGTTGTGTTGAATGTAATTATTCCACAATTCACAACAGTAAAATGTTTGTTGGAATAAAAAACGTGTTTAATCCACAATCCAAGAACAGTTTAGCGCTTTCACTCATACAAATTGAGCTTCTTCAGAATTTGTATGAGTGAAAGCGCTAAACTGTTCTTGGATTGTGGATTAAACACGTTTTTTATTCCAACAAACGTTTTACTGTTGTGAATTGTGGAATAATTACATTCAACACAACGCTCTTTTTCAGCTATTTATTGGAATTGTTTGCCTGCCAAGACCTGAGGGTTTTTCAGTGTGGTTTTTTGGTTCCGGAGTTTTTCTACATGCTGAAACTTGGTTCTTTGAAGAATTGGTACAGTATATTTTTCAAATGATTTAACCACTAAACTAGGTAAGGTTAAAGTAGTTTCTCGTTCTCTTTCCGATCACAATGCCATAATTTTTGAGTTATCATTAAACTTTAATAATCTTATTCCCATTAAAAGGATGCCTGCTTATATAGACAACTTGAAGGATTTTAGAGATTTCCTTAACAAAGTAATTAAGACCTTTATTGAATTTAATTATATAGATGATATATCAAAGATTTACTTATGGGGTGCCTTAAAAGCATGTCAGTATGGTAAAGTTATGAGTTGGTATGCTCTAAAGAAAATGCAGTGGGATAAGGAATTGATGGATTTACAAAGCTAAATAACCAAAAAAGGGAATATCAACTTGACAAAAGTAATTAATAATTTAAACTGTAAGTATTAAGAAATCCTAAAATGCCAACAAAAATACTAAACAACTGAAAAACTAAAAAAAGGAGAAACTATGGCTAGAAAGGAACCTGAGAAAACATTTTCTTAGCACTTTCATTCTCTTTAATGTTTCAAGAAGAACTTCATCAGAAAAATTTGTAAAGCACACACACACCCTTTAAAAATACATTCAAATAATCATGTGATAAAGACAAGCAATGCAAACAGTCTAAAAGCTGGCATTGCCCCAAAATCAAAATACTGTTGATTACTAGTCTTGCATGCTCTAAAGTGCATGCAGTTAAGTTTGCTTAAGCAGTGTTACTTGTTAGCAATTGATTTGTAACTAAAATACCATAAAAAATATCATCATGAAATCCTCTGTCTTAGTAAAAAACACTTGATATCAATTGATTAATTTAAACCAGGCAGTTTATCGGCATTCAGCCTGATCTATCAGAGTGTCACTTTACACTCTAGTAATGTCTTCATGTCACCACTAAATCCTCAACAGAAACAGAATCTAGTACAAAAAAAGACATTTCTTGAAATCTTTACATGTAACAGTGTGCTTAGCCAAAGCATTACAAAAATCCTTCTTCTTGATGGCTAACAACTGTTCGTAGATTCTTCTTTTTAATTGCCTAATTGTTTTGCCTATGTAAAAACAACAACATAATTCACAAATAGCTGGACGAAAGAAGAATTACAAATGTGACAGCATTGCTTACCATATTCACATTGCAAAGTTCCTGGGGGCAATGATGATCTTTTCTTTAATTCCAACTTTTCATTCCTCTCACATAATGTTTTAATGTTGACAGTTTTCTTGAAAGAAAACATAGGTATATCACCTATTTGTTTTGCTAAATCATTGTTGCCCAAGATAACTTTCCAATTTTCTTGTATGCACTATTTAACTGCCTAGATTTCTTGACATATGGGCAATGGGAAGGACAAAATATTTGCAATCTGTTCCACTTGAGAAAGTGTGATTGTCCAGTTGGTGTATGAAAATCACCATAACACAATATTGGACGTGCAACACCAAATCTTAATTTCTGTACCTCAAGTTCTATTCACTCTAACCAATCTTCACTGTAAGCTCTTTCTATGACTAACTTAAGTAAAGTCACTTTTTCAGCAAATACTCCATTATCTGAAGTCAATCTACTTAACCGAATGAATTGACCTTTGACCACATTCCTCTTCATGTGGTATGGATGGAGACTGTCACAATGCAAATACTAATTTGTAAAGCTTTCTTTTCTGAAAAGTTTACTAACAAAATGACCAGTCTGGCCATCAAATGACAACTGAATGTCTAAGTAATTCAGACAATCTCCAAACTGGCCTACATTAAGTCTTAAAAAAGAAGTGGTGTTATTCAAATAGTTTACAAAACTAGCATGAAAGACTAGTAACCAATAATATTTTGATTTTGGGGCAATGCCCACTTTTAGACTATCTGCATTGGTTGTCGTTATCACATGATTATTTGAATGTCTTTTTAAGGAGTGTGTGTGTGTTTTCCAAACTTTTCTGATGAAGTTCTAGTTGAAACATTAAAGAGAATGAAAGTGCTAAGAAAAAATGTTTGTGGGTTCCTTTCTAGCCATAGTTTCGCCTTGTTCTTTTATTTAGAAATCCTAAATCATCAAATTATGATTAATTTGGAATGGGTTAAATTAAATCGTTATTCTATTAATCCGAAATCCATGCAAAAGTTAGCTAATAGAACTAAATTGCTCATTAAATAATTATATCAAAGACTTATATTCTCCAAATAGTAAAAAAAAGGTTACTGAAATAGACATTTTAAGAGAATTTAGAACTCACTTTAATAAAGTCAATCAACATATTATTTATTTATTTATTTATTTGCATTTGTTTACCGGGATGGTCTGGCTGGGCCAGAAGTGCTTATTTTCAGTGGAGTCCCAGGGAGAAAAGCTCCACATATAAGACATTTTACATACAATACAGAATTTACATTAATAAAGACATTTAGTACATATTATTGGCAGCTTATACAATTGGTGAAAAAAAGTACATAAGTATTCATTCTCAAATCAAAGATATACAGAAACCATTACAGAGTATATACAAGAGAAAATTTCACATGAGTAGTTTTCAGCTAGCAAAATCTATATAGGACACTTCATGCAGTGGGTGCAAAACAAATATAGGAATTATTCAGAGACTAGGTACTTAAACCTTTCACGTGTTTAGGAGGTGTAATAGCTGAGCAATAGGCTATATGAGTCCTGCTGCAGGAATCAGCAAAGTCGGTAGATATTTTTGCAGATATAAGTGGTGGTATGATATTAAGGTAGGCTGTGAGAGTACCTGAATGTCTCGCCTGGTTCAATGGTAGGTATATAAAGGTTAGGAAGAGAAGGAAGTGGACAGGAGGGATCAATGGTAAGACAATGAGGGTTAGTAGAAGAGGGAAGTAGATAAGATGGAGAGACAAAGTAAGTAAAAAGACAGGTGGATGTGAAAGGAGGATACCAGAGTAGTAGAGTGGGGGTGAGAAGAGTTGTGGGGGTGAGAATAGTAGAGAATATTCCAACAATGGACTCACAAGAAGTAATTAAAACTTTTGTTAGAAACCATGCTAAAAATAAATTACCTGAAGACCAGATGAAAGTAATTGATAGACCTGTATTAGTGTCTGATATTAAAGCCAAATTAATAAATTAAAACCCAACAAGGCTCCTGGTAATGATGCCATAATACCTGAAATTTATAAACTAATATCTAATGATGCCTTAAGTATTTTAGTAAAAGTTTTCTTATAGTTAAAAGTCTAATGAACATAGCACTGTCTTGGAAATACACTCTTACTTCTCTGATCTTAAAAGTTGATAAAGATCCTGCAGATTGTTCTTCTTACAGACTAATCTCATTATTAAATATCAACTGTAAGACATTTATGGCTATCCACTCTAGTAGATTGCAACAGTTTCTACTGTCTTTGATCAATAATGACCAACTAGTTTTATAATAAATAGAAATTCCTTTGATAATATTAAAAGAATGCTAACAATTATTGATTATACTAATAAAACAAATGAAAACTTAACATTAATACATTTAGACATTAACAGCGTTTGTGACTCAGTTAATTGGAAATACCTTTTAGCAGTTTTACAGGAATGTAATTTTTTGAATATTTTTTTCCATCTTATTAATTTCCTCTATGAAAACTGTTATGCTTACATAAAAATAGGTCCATATACTTCAGAGTCAATCAGTATTCCCAAAGGAACTAAACAGGGATGTCCTCTGTCATCATTACTCTTTAATTATGGAACCATTTGCAAATTGTATGACATCTGATTCAGATAGCAAAGGTATACATATACACAAGAATTTAAATTCCAAAATTCATGATGATGTACTTTTGACCTTGAACGCTTGTAATAGTTCTCTTTTTGCTGTTTTCAAAGCAGTAGAAATATTTCAGAAGAAATCTAGAATTAGATTTAATGATAAAACAAAAATTCTACTCATAAATTCTTCTACTCATGTAATAGACAAAACGTTTTCTAAATATAGTGTAGGGGTACAGAAAAGTAATTACTTTGGGATAACCTTAATAGATGATGTTCGCAATATAATAATTCTTAATTACAATAATAGTTTAACTGCTATAAAGAATCTTGTTAATAAATGGAACATTTTTTCACTATGAAAGAATGATTTTCCTTAATTAAAATGATTATTCTACCAAAAATGTTCTACGCAGTTCAATCTCTATCTCTTCCTCCCCCTAAAAGTAGTATAAAAGAGTTTAATTCTTTAGTCCTAAGATTTCTTTTGTATCTGAACAAACCTAGGGTAGCTTCAAATCACCACATTAGACATTGTCCTCATGGTGGCATTGGTTTACCAGATTTAGAATTATATTCCCTAGCATCAATTATAAAGGTTATATCTCTCTGGTCAAATAAATATAAGGCTAAATGGAAAGAGTTACAAAGAAGTTTTTGGTTAAAATCTAATCACCTGATAAATTTACACTTCTACACAATATCAAGCAATACCTTGCATTGGTTGTTAAAAGATTACTTTTTGGATAATAGCAATCATCAATCAGTTTATCTTATATCTCCACAATAATGCCTACCTTTAGAAACTTTATTTATAGAAATTTACAATATAAATCATGTTTTTCTCCTTTTCCCATAGCGTATACTCAGAATAATATCTTTACATTTAATTCATCAACAAAGACCACTTTTAATGAGAATAATTTGATATACTGGTTTCAGTTAATGGATGGAGTAAAACCACAACCTGTAGATTATATAATAAGTAAATTTGATTTAGGTAATGAAATGTGATTGAACAGTCAAAATTGCAGAGAATTTATTGAATGCAATATTAACTTAATGCAACTTACAGTTAGAAATTATTTTCCTAATCTTCTTGATCTTTTTATCATTTTGATGCTTCAGACTATACTAGGGAAAGGATTTTTATCCAAATTGTATAAAGTGGTTAAAAATACAACAAAGTACTACAAAGATAGTTATTGGGGTTATTTTAAACTCAATAATAACGTCCCAAGTGATAAAAATGAATGTTATTATCTTCAAAACAAACAACTTATTCAATAAAATGAAGATTATTCTCTTGGAAATTCATGCATAGAACTTTCATCACACATCATACAGTTGAATTAATGTACAAAAAGGTAGAATGTTTGAGATGTAAGTTAAATGTTAAAGCTGATTGGCAACATATGTTCTTTGATTGTGTTGTACTTAAACCATTGTGGGATAATGTGAATCATTCTTTTACAGGCTTTATTCAATGATAAATTTACTTTAACCGAACTAATAATTTTATTTAGTACACCGATACCTGCTTGTGTTTCAAGAGGATTTTAACAATAGCAAAGAACACTATCACCGAGAATTGTAAAAATGAATTTATTCCAACTTTGAAAGAATTTATAAATCTTGCAACCAAAGTTTGTCAATTAGAACTTACAACAATCAAGACAAGAACAGCCAGAATCACTTCTTCCAATATTATCTGGTTGAAATTTAAGGAACTGCCAATTAAATAACTGCTAATACTCATATAGTAAATGCTAACTCTTGAAAATTTTTTAGAATTCTTACTGTACAGTAGACACACCTGTAAATAGCTGTTTTTGCTGTGTTCTTGACATTCTTTTTTATTTTGTGATTGTTCTTTTTTTAATTATATAATTCTTTATATTTTAAATGGCATAAACTGTTTTGGAGTATATAAACTTTAATAAAAATATTTGGGAAAAATATGAAGATAGAGTTTTCTAGAATTATTTTCAGGTACTAAACAAAACAGATTAATTATTAGGAGAGGTTTGAGTGTGGTGCTGGATGCAGGTTTAGACATACTGGATATAAAGTACAGGATGGCAGAATTCCTTAAGAAGGAAGAAAAGTAGAGGGGGAATGGAGCACATAGATTAGAAGACATAACTGAACAAGTTCCTTGTTGATATAACTAGTATGGAATGAGTGCAAGAAATAAACAAGATCACTGCTGATCTGATCACATATTATTTGGAACTGATGAGCTGATGAAAGGGGGAGTTACCAAAAGGCCTAAAGGAAAAGATGACGGACTTGTGGTCACATTTTACCATAGTTGAAGTGACCAGGGTGGGATGCACACTGGTTATAAATTAGTAAGGACCATATTAATAGTATTGGGGACTCCTAGTGAGGAATTTAACAATGGCTTCATGACATTTCCATTAATGAAGTCCAAGAAGAGTGGGACATATTTATTTTTGCAGTATACTTATGCCAAACAATGGTTGGGTAATTAAAGTCTCCTAATGTGATAGTGTTAGGTTTGATTGTAATCTCTTAGTTATCATAATCTTCCAGCAATAAAAATGGGGTGTGTAGGAAGAAGTGATGCAGTAGTTGGCTATGTTCGGCATGGATGAAGAAAAAATGAATTAAAGACAGGGAAGAATAGGAAAGAGAAATGGTGGGAGAAGCTGTGGATAAACCATGGAATACAGGGTACTGCATCAACTTAGTGGTATATGACATCTGAGATACTAAAAAAACTGGGATACATGCAGGAGGTTTTTTGCTGGAAATATGGAAATAGATTATAGAGGCGGTAAAGTAAATTTATGGAAAGGCTGATCCAGAACACTGGACTTTTTTCCTGGTGGTAAAAGTAAGGCTAGAAAGTTGGTCTCTGTAAACAATTACACATAGGTTGATGAGAACTCGGGGTTGGGAGAGCCATTGAATTTTGACTATCGCTTAGTAGGATGTAGTATGCTTTGGAGTAGTTCCTAACTGTTGCAGGGTTTGTTGGGGTTACCAAGTTGATTTTTATTTCAAAGGAAACAGCTTTGTGGTCTGGTCTCACCAGTAAGGATGTGAGACTGGGAGTAAAGCACTATCCCATATTGGTGAGTACCATGTCCAGTATGTTTGAAATTATGGTGGGTATGTGCACTTTCTAGTCAAGGGTATTTCTGTTAATAAAGTTCAGGAATAATTGTGCCTGTGAGTATGAGGCCGTGTATGTCTCCCAGTCTTTAGAGGAGTAGTTAAAGTATCAGATAAATAGGGTATTTTGTTTAATGGTGTGCATCTATAGTAGGTCTGAGTATGAGTTATGGGATTCTATGGAGATAGAGGGTGAACTGTAGTTTGTTAGGATATGGTATGGAACTTTGTCTATGGTGATTTGCACATGGATAAATTCCGGGGCATCATCATGTCTAACCAACCTAGAGTTATGCTTGTTGTTAATATAGACTGAGACTCCTCTATCTTTGCTCCTGTCTGTGCAATTGATAGTCTAAATGTGTGTACTTTACAAATGGCAAAGTCCAGAATGCTAGCACTCACCAATGACCCACGAATAAAAGATGTGTTCTACTAAACCACTGGCAACAGAAACAGATAAATGGATCAAAAAATCCGTTTTATTCCATAAAATTAATTCCACAAAGTTAAGCGCTTTCACTCACTAACCGTGAGCTTCCTCAGAACATTCAAATTGTAATTCCCATTAGTTTAAGTACATTTGTTTGGCGCCAAAATCACGTTCAAATTCTTAAAGCTGTATACTACTATAAATACCCAATTTTTCCAATCAACCTATCATTACTCAAAAAGCTGCTTTAACAACATGAAAAAACTGTACCAATAAAAAAATGTTAAAATGTTAACAACAATTAATACTGAACTGTGTGAACTGCTGGCAACTTGCCTCCAGTGAAACTATGTATGTGCATCAAACTATGTTTCTTTCTTTAAGGATTAAATTGTTGTCTATGAATGTGAGACAATTGCTACATTGTTTCAGGATATCCATATCTTCCAATTTGCTCTGGGAACATTTGGAAATTGTGTATCCATGTTGTTAGGACCTGTATTTGGGTGAGCTACTCTATGTTGTGGATGGGATTATAAAGAGGTCTCCTTGAATTGTCTCTTGAGTTTGGCATTAGACTAGGTTAGGTTGTGGTAAGATTTGTTAGTAGCTGCTCTAGACTTGTCTCTGTGCAATGACTTTATTTTAGCCACAATACGTTGCAGGTTTCAGTTCTAAGCTTAGTTTTATAGATAAATGTTTGTAGCTGTACAGGGCACTGCTAACCTCTTGATGGAAAAACACTAAGAAAGATTCCTTGTGAGTATAATGCTACAATAAAACAACTTAAACAACCGTGACAAGACAGCTTCAAATATTGTGGACCTTTAGAATGATTTAAAGACAAACTCAACAAATAAAGCAAAAATAAAGTAGTAGCACTCTAAACAGTTAACTGAAATGCAAAACAATAACATAAGTACCTTATCTTCTAAGGATGGAGCAGGATTAACTCAGGACCCCTCAGAGTGTGGAGAGGGTACCAAGCTGATGGGAGCTCTGGGAAAATGTGCAGGAGACAATTTGTCATGATGGAGGTTTACTCAAGTGCAATATGGTTTGTTGGGTGGGCAATTATATCATGGATATATGGAAAATGATGTGTGGGAAAGTACTTAAATAGGTTACACAACAGAAGTAGTAATGAAAGAGGGGATGGCGGGGCTTTGGAAGTCAGATTACCATAAGGGACAGAATTCAGAGACACACCGACTTCTAAAACCACAAAGAGAAGGGATGGAAGGATAGGAAAGCATTCAGATTGGAGCTCTAGCCTTATATTGTCCATAAACGGTTGCCTGTATGAATAGAGAAGTCCAATAGTTGCCGACTGTCCATAGATATCAACAACTACAAAGTCCAAATGTGAATGAATGTAAACAATGTTATATGTTATTTGATTGGACAGTAGTACTTCCACTAACCCCTCCATTTTTTGCCTCAGATGCTCAATTTTCTTATATCCAGAAATAAAAAAAGATTTTCTGAATTCCATACCTTTATAATTATGACAATGTCAATGTTCTCATGATCTAGGATATAGGAAGCTCAAGGTGTTGTCAAGCTCCAAGCATTGCAGTAAAAAAGAATCATTAGATGTTTTGTTAGCAGATATATGTTTTCTGGTGTTTGAAGAAAATCCAAACAATTCAATAAAAAAGTTATTTACTGTAAAACAAGTCAGAGTCATAATCAGTAAGGTGTTCACATACCAGCATCAAATATATGATTATCTTCAGAAAAATCCACCCAGTACCATAAATGATTAATATTGTAGATGCTGCATAGCTGTCATAACCAGTTGTTAAATAATATACCTTTAGAATAAAAATAATTGTTCCATTTTGTAGCAGGGATACTTTCTCCTTAGACGCCATTAATTTGCTGTCATTCAAGTATTTCTAATATTTCTAAGTGCATTTTTCATGTGGTTTGAGGATATGTAAAACAATCATTAGTACAACCATGAACAAAGATAGTGTTGTAATTTATGGATCCATAAGTAAGTTATTCTAGCAGTTTAGGGCACTCAGTTTTAGTCCAGCTAATGAGGAAGTGGTAAGGTTTGTGATAATGATATCACACAGTTCCCTTCTAATAAAGTTTAACATAGAAACAGAAAGAATGAATATTTTGTTTTGTATATTGTTATTGACTATTATTCCAGTTTTGTAAGCATTTAGACTGGGAACATTCTGATCCAATAACACTGAATCATAACAAACTAAAGTTGTATTAGTAGTTTTGAGATGAGGGAGATTCTTAGTTGCAAAATCAAGTGCCATGGAAGAGTTTTGATCCTGGCCATGAATATCAATTAATTGGGCCATAGTAAAAAAGAGATTTTGTCTTATACTTTGCATTTTTTGCTACATCCTGAGTTAGACAAGTAGCGTTTTGCTATTGTGTTTTCTTTATTTATGTGATCTTAAATTAACATCTAGAACTTCATCAAGGGTCATATGAATTACTCAAGTTTCTTGAAGATGTTGACTATGATGAGGACTTGGCAATGAACATTGGTTGTGTACAGCTAAAGTACTATCTGGAACAAAAGTAATATTTTCAGCTCCAGAATCATTAACCCTTTTTCCTTTTATTTGTTTTACCAGGAGTATGTTTTCTTTTCCCTTAATTATTTGTGTGAGGAACTATTATCTTACACTTCTGTTTCCTAGTCTTCTCAGTAGTAGTCGGGTGTTGGGCAATATTAATGTCATCAGTACTATCTGCTTAATGAATCTCTTAGGTGTGTTATAATCAGCAGGTAAGTTTGTTATTGAATAATGGGAACATAAACTAGAATTCAGACTTGGTAAATAGATGATACCTTTCTTGGGTACTGAATTTTCAGTAGGATATTTCTCAGTGATACAGCTATAGGTACTTCAGCCAGGGTATCATTCGAGGTTTCTTGGTCCTGAGGTACTTTTTTCCCAGTTAAATTATCTATGCCTGAGTAAAGGAAGAATTTGCATCTGCAGGGTCATTATGGATTAAGTTTTACCGGCTATAATATCAGACAGTTGCTTTAGCCTTGTGCAGTTTAAATAAGTGTTAGATATATGTGTGTTCCTATTTTGGTAAAGTATATAACTGGAAGTGCATTTAAATAAAAATTATTAGTGCATAATGAATGAAATTGTCCATGATAGGGAACAGGCCAAAGTCAACAATATAAAATAAATGGAGTGTGAATTATAGCACTATCAGTCAAAAATTAAGTAGAGTGAAAACTCAAGAAAAAAATAGCATGAGCAGGAAAGGACAGAATTAGCCTTGCTCTATCAAAAGTATGATTTATTATTGGAAGTATAGAGTTAGCCAGTTTCCTCTAGCCATTGTTCGTGAGTTTAAATGAATATTGAAAACACACTGCAGCTGTCTAGAAGTAATAACGTAATTCATACAGTTTAGTCTGCCAGTATTTTATAATGCGACAAAATCACAGTTTATGAAAAAGTTATTATTTATTGGCCAAGGTGCTTAACAACAATGTTTACTAGAAGATTAACTGGGCATGTTAAAGTTTACATACTATCAGTGCTCAACAAAAACACCACTGGACCACCAGGAAATGAAAGAGAAATGTAATAAATGTGTCCCCTAAATCTTTAAAAAGATAGGGAGAGTACATAAACAAAAGTAAAACTTTCAGGTACACACACAGCACACCACACAGGACACCAAACACAGATTTTATTTGTTGACACATTCAATGTGATACAAAGATACTATTCAAACAAAATAGAGCGCTCTGTTTGGCCACATAGCCAGTCAGTCAAAAAAGCACCATTGGACCACCAAGTCAATAATATGTCAAGCCAGCTACTCAGTCCACCAGCTTTAAACCCTTTCCTAAACTGCCACCAGTAAATTAAAACATACTCGTGAATACTAGGGACACCTTGTTCAATGAAGATATACCTTGCTCAATGGAATGAGGCAAAAAGTAACACTGCAGCTAAATAAGAATGAAGTGTGGAGCTTTGAGGTATGTGGGGCAGTTTTTATAATCCTATACCATGAGACTTGGTCTTTCCCATTTGCAGTACTGAAGATTTCTGCACTTAATGCATATTGCAGCAGAACCCACATAGCTGCATTAGAAATGCCTGACTAGAAGCTTGCAGCATACTTCGGGCAGATTATTATAAAGTAATATACTCTACATAAATCAGGATCTGATGACAGCTTCATACAGGTTTCTTTTTCTGATTTGATGAAATTGAACTGTTGGAGGAAGCTAGACTTTATTGGAGTAAGATTGCCAACAACCCACCAGGATAAGCGGGCATGTCCGATACACTGCCCTCCTTCACAATCTGAAGGTAAATGTCCAGTTCCACATCTTAGACAAAGTAGAGTTTAATACTTTGTGTGATGCAATAAACTAAAATGCATCATCCAACATGCTTAGGACTCATTTGTCCACCATGTCAGCTATTTCAGTTAACTTCATTACAAGATGCATGTTTACTTTGTTTAATTCCTATAGCTACAAGTGGAAGTTGAATAAAATAGTAGTTTTGTTATTTGTAGATGGTGACGATAGTAAAGATGCCGTATGGCTTATGCAGTATATCTGTCAGTCCAGAATGTTGTGCTTCATTTGTGCTATCATTTGTCACATATTTACTATTACCTGTCTCTAAGTCCATGTATGCTTTTCATTGGCACTTGGAATTGCTCACTAGTTAACACTGTCTTTGCATCACATCTGGTTTTGTTTAATGCATTATGAATATACAAGGCAAATATAACACTTCAGTGGATGTATTTGGCCAGTTTATTTATTACGTTTTGTTAAATTATTGAACCTTTTTTTAATTTTCAGAACTGTGTCAAGACTGTTTCTGGAAACTCTTTCTTTTGGTATAATTTCCATACCAAAACAAGGAAGAAAATTGTGAGTGTTTCTATGGAGCTTGTGGATGTGGGAGTAATAGTCATTAAATCTTGATTCTGAGAAAATGGAACATTAGCATTTTACAGTTTATTAATTATAACAAATTGCTGTCAGCTGTGTAAACAGTCTAGGAAGGCAGGGTGGCAGATACAGTACATTCAGGATAACATCAGTTGTGAGAAGGCAAATGAAATCACAGATGAAAGAAGAGAGTACAAAATATTTTAATGTACCAGCTTCTAATACCCCAGGCAGTCCAGTCTTGACCATTAAGTTTTGTTCAGTGAATCGTATAGATTTAATTGGTTTTATGACTAGGAAACTACTCTGGGGTGGGCTTATGGATGTGACTTGATGAGTTTTCACTATGGCTTTCCACACTGTTGTACGTGAAAATGTCTGTGCTACTCAGGCTACTAGTGTGTCAGGTAATAGTAAAATGAGCAGGAGCGTGCTTACAGGAGAGATCTCAGAGGGTGAGAATAAACTGTGCTCTTTCCATAGAAATGAAAGTGACTTGCTGTGTGACACATGGGTCGGCTGTGAGATCTAGACTGTCAGCTGATTTGTAAGTTTTTGACAGAGAGCCTGGAAAGGATGCTTTGCATCTTTATTACAGTCATCAAAACTTGAAACAGAGTAGGTGTTCCTGAGCATACTTCCATTCAGTGAACTTAAAACTGACAGAAATTCAAAAGGGAAGGTTGCAACTCTTAACTGAATTGCAAGAGAATTTACAAGAGGAAACACGATGAAGAGACAGCATAGAAGGTCATGAAAAAGAAACAATTTCAGGTGTATTGACACCATATTTTCTAGCCACGTTGTCAATCCTTGTTAACCTTAGATATCTATAAATATGCCTGGCTAGTCTTTAAAAAAATAATTTGCAAATTCCATACCTACTACCAAAGGAAGGCTGTTGGGTTCACTCGGTGCTGTCTATCTCTAAAAGCAATTAATCATATGCCACAGCCCTATATTGCTTGTGTTTCCTATCATGTCAGAATGCATTACAAACTGCTGAAAAGGCACTTTGTCTAGCTTGCCAAGTGGGTGCTGCTACTATGATCTTGCAGCTGCCCTCTTCCTGTCTTTCCTCTTCACATATCACATACATGCCCTATTGTGTGAGCCTGTTGCATTCTGCTAACCAGTGATTATAGCAGTTTATTTATTGTATGTATCATCTGGTTAAGTGGTTTGCTCAAGGTCACACAGCAGACAAATGTAGGCTGAGGGAAATGAACCATGAGCTGCAGGAAGTAGCTCATTGCTCTAACTCTCCGTACTGTGTATATGAGTATGACACTTGTACCAGTGGGATAATCTTTGATATGTGCACAGGCCCAAGTTCTTTTCTGACACTTTTTATAATAATGTGTCTTCATATTGTTGGGATAATGGCTGAACAGAAGTGCATATACGTTATTAGCAGTATGGGAACTGTGTGTACTGCAGACAAGCAAAAGAACTAATAATATGAACTGAACAATTTCCTACTAGCATGGCAACAATGTTATAACAGCCTAAATTGCAGGTACTAATTTGTCAAAGCCTCCCTTTTTGTTGAAATAGTATTGTAGTTTATGAATGTAGCTCAGTGCTTGCTTATGTTTAGATGTTCTGAAGAGCAGGCAGCCAGTACAATGCTTAAATACACTCCAAACTACCTCTTCGCTGAGTATAATGCAGCTATGTGTCTGGCAATTAAATTTTATTATTCACTGTATGTCACTAAAGGAAATCACACACACAGGCAAACACAAATATGCGCACACACACCCACATACACGTGTGTGTGTGTGTGTGTGTGTGTGTGTGTGTGTGTGTGTGTGTGTGTGTGTGTGTGTGTGTTTGTGTGCATGCGTGCATGCTTGTGTGTATGTGTGTGTGTGTGTGTGTGTGTGTGTGTGTGTGTGTGTGTGTGTGTGTGTGTGTGTGAGAGACAGAGAGCAAGAGAGAATATGGATGCACTGCTCAAATTCATTGCTTTAGAAAGCCAACAACAATAGGGTGACATCAAAATCAGGGACAATTTTTATTACTCTAATTCACCAAAAAATTTTACTATAGCAAGAAGTTTTCCAGCATCATGTTTTTTCCAAACAATAAGAATTAGGAAACTATAATTGCTGAATTTATCCTCAGAGATTTACTAGAAAATAAGTATAAAAAAACACCTCAGGTGGTCAAAGAACTTCAGGACAAATCGGTAAAATACCAATGAAATGCATAAACAAAAGAGACCAAAAGTCCAACTTCCAAGTTATAATGAAGGCACACATAATAAGAATAAAGGCAGAACTTTCGAGTCCAAAGACTCTTTTTCAATGCATAACATACAGTGTGCAACACTGCTCTTATATACATATACACCAGCCAATGGATAGCAAAAGACAAGTCATATGATGTAATCATATGATACAAAACACATAACTATATAAAATAATTACAAACAGTAAATCACAAGGTATCACATTTCATTTTTAATACTGGTTTTTGGCGGTTGCTAGAATTCAAACCTGGTGGCCTGTCAGCCCTAAAAAAAATAATCCATTTGTATTCTAAATATTCAGTTTTAGTCACCCAATCACCACTACCACGTAAACCTTGAGATACATTCTGCAAAATCCTAAATCTAAATTTATGTTCATCTCCATGGATAGAAATATGTTTAGCTAAGGCATTAATTTCAACGCCTCTTCAAATATCCGATAAATGGGCAGATTTACTAGAAAATCAAATATTTTATTAAGGGACAGAGCAAATATATGAGGTAAAATCAGGGATGTTTTACAAAATCAGGGACAGTTGACAGGTATGTGTGGGATGGGGAAGAGATGCATTTCTTCGGACTTCATGAATATCTTTATTCATTTGATTACAATGGGACATCTGAGGTGTAGCCAGTCGAGAAAATGTCAGTAAATGCTTAAGCTAAAGTGTGTATGCAGATTTCCTTTCAAGTAGATGTCATACTTCAGGAATATGCATGTTTGTGAACTGAATATCATGAACCATCAGCCAATGATTACACTAGGAAATGCTTTATTCAGTTAAGCACATTTGCAGTAGTATACCCAGACAACGTGTCTCATATACAAGGAATTGCAAGTTGCCTTGTGCACTAAGTGATTCCAATACATATTTTCCCCCTGCACTGTAACACTAAATGCAGACGCAGTAGATGCATTTGCTCGGAAAATGAGGTAGGTTATATTCCATGCATTAGCAACTCAGTGCACTGCTCTCTAAGACCATTTTCCTAATAAAATAATTCATAGTCAACTGTACTAGGCAAGTGCCATTCAGAGTACTGCACAAAATGATAAGTGTATGCAACTGTTTAACAGTGTACACCTATGTGTTTAAATGGGAGGAAATCTATACAGGGTATGAGGCAGCATAACTTGCATGGATTGGTGAAGCTTGTAATATGTGCATGGAAGTCTCAGTTTGTGAGAGGATATCACAGTGTGTGTGTGTGTGTGTGTGTGTGTGTGTGTGTGTGTGTGTGTGTGTGTGTGTGTGTGTGTGTGTGTGTGTGTGTGTGTGTGTTTGTATGTTCATCTGCATATAGAAGTATGGGTATGGTTGTGTGTGTATGTGTGGGTGGGTATGGATATGTGTTTGTGGGCACGTGTGTGTCTGCGCACGTGTGTGTATGTGTGTGTGTGTGTGTGTGTGTGTGTGTGTGTGTGTGTGTGTGTGTGTGTGTGTGTGTGTGTGTGCATCTGTCTCTTTTCGGGAGGGGGGAGTGTGTGTATCTGTGTATGGTCTGCACATTCCCAGGTTGGGAGGGTGGTCTAGTTCTTCAGCTTTTCCTACTGCACAGTTGCATGATCCCTAGTCATGCAGATTCTCTGTTAATTAGATGTTATGCTGAATATCATAAACCATCAGCCATCGATTACAACAGGAAATACTTTATTCAGTTAAGCAGTTTTGTCTCTTAAGTGAATAATACTTCATCAGAATAAAGACAAATAATGTTCAACCTCAGTAAATACCAATATGCAAGTGACATGCATCATGTGACATTATAAATGTTGTTACAGAATTGATTATAATCATTTAAAAATCTGATAGTAAGTACTAAACTGAGCAATGAATATCACTGCCATCATAAAATAGGAGCTTGTTTTTTTAAGACACAATTCATAGAAATGTTTTGATTTAATCCAGGCTTACAGGTTGAGATTAACCTTAGTTGCCTAAACAATTATTGGATCTTGATCTAATTCTTTTAGTTCCCACCACTAGAATCTGACAACACCCTTTTAAAAAAAAAAATAGATACATTTCTTAATGAAAACGCTTGTAAGGGTGTGTGTAAACAACACATTTGTCCTATCTTCATCTTTTTATACTACAATAGTTTTGATCATTTCTATTTCTTAGGGACCTTTAGTTTTAACTAAATAAAATGCATTGCAGCTCAGTCAATAGCAATACTCCACTCTTGTGGATCCACAATTAAAATTACCTGTACAGCTAATAACCTTTGGATAACCTGTCACATTAAATGATGCCCCTCATAAAGAAATATACACTGTTTGCAGGTGCCATATTTAGTCATTTTAGTATGTTTAATAGCAGTTCCACTGCATACGTGTCCATATGTACCCTTCTTAATTTTCTGCTTTAAACTTGGGCACTTTTTTACAACAAAAGTGGGTTATTACTGAAAAGGGAAATAACAGGGTACTCCTGAAAAACAGTGTCTCAGTTTTTAGAAAATATTTTCTTCCTATCAAAAGATCTGCATCTTAACATGACTAAGTGTATTTTACCAAATTTTGTGGACAGCCACATTCATAGAACATGGAGACCAAGTCATCAAGTTCTTTCATGGATATTCCATCTTCAGAAATGAGTCTAGAAAGCCTGATCACCTGCTTCTTTACTAAATCTTTCTTTTGCTATAAAAGGTTTACAACCTTTTTAAATGGACTATTAAAAATAAATTCTTTTTTCCACCACCACATGATTATAATCACATATATTGGGGCACATTTGGCTCCCATTGCCTTACCCATTCTCTGATAAAAGTAATTACTATCAAAAAACATAAATTTATTGTGGGGTACCAAATCTATATAATTAACTAACAAATTAATTTTATTATCAGTGAAATACATGTCAGTACCAATATTCATAGCAAACCAATCTAATCCAGTCCTTGACTGTGTGGGATACTGGGAAATAGTTCAGACACAATATCTATAACAAAAATATCAGCATCCATCATATCAAAAGATGTGAAGCACTCTATAAATGCCATGAATCATGAAGAATGTGTTTTTTTTAATCGGAAAAAAATTCTTAAGACTATACTCAATGAAAGCTGCTATTCCTTCTGTCTTAGACTCCACTGATGTCATAATGAATCTATAAGGTGAAGCATCGATAAATTTGTGAATTTCAGGAATACCAAATACAGCTGGAGCAATTGGATAATTGACTTATAAACACTCACAAATGTCTTTTTCAGTAAGTCCTTCAATTAATCCATCTTTCAAAAACATATATTTTTTTATATTATACATTAATAATGTTTCTGGAAATCAATTCATATGCATCATCATTCAGCAACATGGCAGAGATGTTCACATATTCACCATAATCAATTAACCAACACAAGCAACCCCTCCCTCCTCACTCTTGTTGGTTTGATAATACAGACCATTTTGTAATTTACACAAATCTGTAAAATGTTGTTTTCTTTTCTTGTTAAATTGAAAAATGTTCTTACTTTAGTGTCATGCATGTCCGTTTTACACAATATTTCAAAAACATTCAGTAAGTAGTACTTTTATGTTTTGGCTTGGACCTTACATGTCTGCTAACACTGTTGTGAAATACTAACATTAAGTCCAATTTTTGTGTGCAAGTTTTCAGTTCAAAAAAGGCTCTATACCAATTTAAAATTCACGGTCATTATAAAAGTCGTGTTAGAGAATAGCTCATGAATAGTGTAGAAATTTACCATGCACAAAAATTATACACCTTAAAATTGTTATATTTATAAACACTAAAGGCCAGATTCATAGATGCCTACACTGTGTACACGATCTGTATTCAAGAACATCCCTACCACATTTTTGTGCTTCCTAGTCACTCAGAAAGATTAGACTAAGGTACTTACCATCTACACTTTGTATTAAACTTTATAATATCCTTCTGTATTTAAGGCTGGAAGAAAATCAGTAGTAAAACTAAAATTAGGAGGAGGAAGAAGGTGTGAGTTATGATCATGTATGTTGTCTGTTCAATCAGAACAGTGTACACTTAGTGTAGGCATTCATGAATCACAGTGTTTATTAATTCATACCATCGAGGCTGTCCTATCAATTTGAGATAGTATTCAAGAGTTTTACTTGAGTTTATTAATTCTTACCATTGAGGCTGTGTCTATTCTCTTAAACTCTTATTTTGCATTTTTATTTCACTGTATTTCAATTATTTTGAGGTAAACTTTTTTGTTTTCATTAATCTGTTCTATTCTATGAGATATTTTATCAACATCTGTATTTATTTATTATGTCTATGCACTCTAAGTTTTACTGTTTTAGCTTTTGTATCTAGTGTTTTGTTCAAAATCTTCTTGATATAACTTAAACCTGAAGATGAAGATCAAGCAACAATGGTCCTCACAGGGGAAAAGATAGTTGGCCGAGGGAGCAAGGCTAGCTGTATAGAAGAAGTACTTTTAAGATGGAGCCAGAGAAACTCTACACCCAGATGTATCATCCCAGTATGTTGCTCTTGAGTTCATTTCTCCAAGTCTTTGGGGTTCTCACACAATGATGAGAATGGACCCTATTCCTAAGTCAGGGTACAATTAAAGTTCATGAAATCACTATTGTTTCAGTTTTTGATGTTAGCTAAAATGCTCTTCTAAACACCTGCAATGTGCCCAAAATCGAATTCTTCTGTTATTCATATAGAGTTGCAGGTACTGATAGCATATCTAAGTATGACTGTAAATTATTTTTTATTAGACCTGTTGTTGCTTTTACTATTGGAACTGTCTAGGGATCTTTCTTCCACATCGGTCTCATTCCTGCCTGCAAATGTTGGTAGTTTAGGACTTTGTGTCTCTCTGTACGTAAGACACTGTAATTACTGGGTGCAGCAATTTCAATTACCAATACTAGTTTTGCCTTTTTTCATGGGCTACTATATCAGGGTTTTCTTACATCTATTTCAAACTGTTAGTAATGACTGATCCCATTTGATATAAACTTCATCATTCTCTGTAATGCTTTGTGGTTCATATCTCCAGTTTTTTTAGCTGCTTCAGTATTGCAGTGTTTGCACAATCCCCAAATAGCATGGTAGATCCTCATTGAGACAACTCTTACCTAGGAATCCTATGCGGTGCAGCCTAATATCGGACCATGAGGAATGGGACAAGAGGAGACCTACTCCTACCCAGCTTAAATCCCAAAGGTCAACACTGGGAAGGCTCTTGGGACTAAGGAACTTAAAAGGCCACCCAGCCTGCACAGAAACCAATGTTAGACATGTGCATGGACCACCACTAGGGCAGCCTTGTAAAGGGCAGAGGGAAGAATAAAGCCCCCCCCCTTTGAAAACAGTTGGGTGCTGAAAGTGAGCCAATGAACCACGCCATCTTGATTCTGAAGTAGGAAGGGGAGGGAAGGGGAGGAGCCTCCCCCTTGCAAGCAAGAGAAAGAGTGTCTGTCATCTGTTGGGTGATATCCTTCTCTTACCCCTCAGCTCCACTGTAGAGGATCAGTGGAAGAAAGGAAAGAAAAAAAAAACAGCAGAAGAGTTTATGACTAATATGTCAAGCCTTTCTTTCAATTTCCTGAGCTCAGCTGTCTTAGTGGGCCTGAACTTGGAACAGTGTAGCTCTACGTCATGAATCAACCAAATCACAGTGTGAAAGATACCCATGACCCTCCAGTACTTTAAACACCTCGGAAACTTAACTTAACATAAAATAAAATGGGACAAAAAATGCTTCACCAATTCCCAGTTTAACAACTAAACTAATCCTAAGATATTCTGGAGCTCTGTCAACAAGCTAATCCATCCTATACACTCCAACCAACCTTCTCCATCCACTACAAATAGCAGTGATAGCATTGCCTCCCAGTTCAACCCTTATTTTACCAAAAACATTGTCTCCCTGTTAAGAAACTCAACTCCCACTATCCCTCTACCCCCTCCAGGCCAAAATACTTGCCTCACAGCCTTCTCACTCAAAGCAGTGTCCACATCCACCACCAAAAAGCATATTCTCAAACTGAAGCAACCACTCTTACCTCACACAACCTACCTGGCATGGCATACACTATCTGAATTTTAATAAACCATTCTGTCAAAGGAATCTCTGTAACCACTATATGGAAAAAATTCTACATTACCCCCCTCAACAAATGTGGCCCATCCCTCGATATCTCAAATTTCAGACCTGTAGTAATCTTGTATCCATTATCCAAAGTGCTAAACAAATACATCCAATTGCAGCTGTTAACCTACATTACAACAAATAATATGTTATCCCCCTCACAGCATGGTATCTGCCCACACCACAGCACTTTGACTGCCCTCCAAAGCTTCACCACCATCATTCAAAACAGGAACAATGGTGACTTAGCCTCAGCACTACTCTTTATCCTGTCAAAGGCATTTGATGGTATTTCCAATCCAAAACTAGCAATAAAATTCTCCTCCCTAGGATTAAGTAACTGATTGCTGTATTGGTTTAGCAACTACCTTAACAATAGGCTACAGCCAGTGAAATAGCAAAATACCTCCCCTTTTCTCTCTGTACTTACAGGTATGTGGCAAAGTTCTATACTGGCCCCTTTGTCATTTAATATTCATCAATGACCTTCACACTGCTAGGAAACAAGCAGCCTTATTCCAGTAATGTGACGCTCTATACCTATCTTCTCTTTAAAATAATAATAATAATAACATAACTGCAAAAACTAACCCAAGACTTCCTCTTATCCATTGAGTCATGGTTCTCCAACTCTAATCTTGTTCTAAATCCCCAAAAAATAAGTTAATGTTATTCACCCCTAAACCATACCCAGACCAAAACACACTATTCACCATTACCTCAGCAGACCATAGAAAAACAGAGCATGTAACCCACATTACACTTCTTGGGGTCATCATTGATGATACTATGAAGTCAGGCGAGTGCATCAAACAGGTTATATGAAAACTCACAAAAACTAGGCACTCTATAACATATCAGGCCATTCCTAATGGACCATGCCTAGATAAGCAATGCCTCATATCTTCTCCTACCAATCCTCGTATATGCTGCTCCTGTGCTTGTCAATCTACAAACCACTCAAATAAACATGTTACAAAAAAAAATTTGTAACAAAGTAGCCTCAAATGCCTCAAATGTGCCTTGCAAAACCCATGACTGCTCCACCCTAACACATTTAAATTGGATAGAACTTGCCCATTATCTAACTGTCACACAACCAGTCACCATACATGCACTAATCCACCATCCTGAAGGATGCCCTTCACTAACATATACATTACAGCCATACTCCCCACACAGTACACTGCACTGTACTACACTGCCTATTTCGTACTGCTACTAATAAATTCAGTAACACCGCAGGTGATTCTCTGTACTCCTGTCATATCACTAAGCTATGGAACACATCCCTCTTTCCCTAAAACAGATCGATAACCACAAATCCTATAATTAATTACTACGGTTGTTGTTGTTGTTATGTCTTTCGGCTTTTCCCGGTTAGGGGTCGCCACAGCGGAACTCCGGTCCGCTAATGATTGGTAGTTGACTTTTACGTGCCGAGTTACCAGCCCTGATGCACTACCTTCAACGAAGGTATGCCCATTCACGCATGTCTGCATGGAGAAGACGCTCTAGCTGAGAATCAAACCTGACAGCGTCTTACTGTGAGGCGACAACGCTACCGGTAACATCTCATAAACTTTTGGCTATGCTCTTTCCCCATTCCTGGCTAAGCTCTGTACCCCTCTGCCTCTAATATCCCTGTATTCCTTTCCATTCTCTTCCAAGCCCTTCTAAGTCCCGTAGTCCCATGAGTCTCATTGCCACTTCTTAGCACTTTCTAACTTTCTGTAAGCCCTATGAGTCACACTACTTTTCTTATCTCATTCTCCTTTATTATCATGGGTATGTCACTGTATGCTGTGCTTATTATTTAATACATATTACTGGTGTTCAACAGCTAAAATTCCATAATGAAATCATTTGGAACAGGCCGTTCTTATCCCTTCTGACAAAACATGAATATCGTTATTGTAACTCTAAGCTCTCTGCATCATAAACATGGATCTTTCTTTGTAAATGTCTAAAATGTTGATTATTGTCATTCACTATTACATCTACATTCTGTAATCTGTATGACCTTACAGGCCTAAGGCCTTAATAGAAAAATATATATTGTTGTTGAAATTTGTAACTCTTTCATTAGGAACTTTTCTCACCAGGTCACCACTGAAAAGATATTTTCTACTCAGTCAGAAGTTCCCAGTAAACAAAAGCAAATAAGTAAATAAATACTAAATTGCACTTGATTTACATTTTTAGTACACTGCCTCTGGCATACATCCCAAATGTACTTAAAACTGCATAAACTACAGGTTTCTATTGTCGTTCCAACCAGAAGACACAGCTCTGATGGATTTGTAGACTGAAGTGTGTTTTTTATTGTAGCCTGCCACACTGTGGCTTACCAATAACCAAGAGCCTTAGCAAACTAGTAGGAAGGCATTCTTAAAAAAAAGATTCAGGCAGGGAATCCACAGTTTTGCAAAATACATGCTTACTGCTTTGCACCTTGAGACCCTCTGTGCTTTTTGTTGCAGATGCCATTATTGGTCTCTCAGGGAACCTTTATAATTAAATATTCATTTTAATTCTTGTGGAACTGCATAAATGCCACTCCTTTGTATTACAGCAGCTGTTTAACTCTTGCCATTATCCTGGAGAGCCCCCTGCTAATGTGTTTTCTAGAATTATTTTCCCAGTCCAGTCCTTAACATGTCATTTGCACCATGATAATATAATTATTTTTCTATATACAGGTTACCTCTTTAATCAGCCAATCTCTTTCATTTTTACTCACATGTTCATGCTGGAGCCAGCTATGCCCTTAATTCTTACCCTGTCCTCATCCTGCTTTCCCAATCATTATTTCATTTATGGTTATATATCTCCATGCACACTGCTGCCACTCGTCACATAACTGCTACTACCAGTGGTCAGCTAAGTGTACCCTTCCCTTGAGTTATAGCCTATACTCATCAACCCTCGGTTTAACATAGCTTCAGCATGTATTTATTGAATTATACAAGACATTCTCAATGTTTGCCATCCCTAAATTACAGTAACATATAGGCCTTAATAAACTAAATATTTGTATCTGCTTCTCACCCTTACTGTTTATTCTGTCAGTGCTGCTAATTATTATATTACTAACAAGTTCCCAAAATGTTACCCCTATTTACCACACAAAAAACAAAACTACTGTTCACCTTAATGATATCATTCAACATCCACTACAAAATTTCACCAGCTAGCACAAAATATAAAATCTCCTCACCCCTTAAAAACTACAAAAGTACTCAGTGAGTTTTATATTACTTATAAAACCTCTTTATATGAAAAGAAAAGCAGTTACCAGTCCACACCAGTCACTTAAATATTTGTCTATATATCCTATCTTTCTACACACACACACACACACACACACACACACACACACACACACACATACACACATGCACACACGCACACATGCACACACACACACAGACACATACACACACACACACGCACATGCACACACACACACACACACACATACATACACACACGCACGCACACACACACACACACACACACACACACACACACACACACACACACACACACACACACATGCGTGCGCTTAGTCTATTCACCGTCTGTCAGAGATATCCACTCTACCCACACCATGGAGCAATTTATTTTTTGTCACTCCAAAAGAACCCTGCTGAACTTGTCTTCAGTCTCTAAAACTTGCATACATTAACTAACAGAAAATCTGTAACAAAATATCTGACCTCCATACCTGGCAGCCCACCTATAAATTCTACAGTTCTGGTATTTGCTACAATTTCATAATCCTAACAGAAACCTCGGTTATCAGACACTGAAATAGCACCTGACAATTTCTTCGACTTCAGGAAAAGCAGAGCATGTAGAAAAGCAGGAGGTGCTGCCTTTATAGTTAAAGAGACTTTCACGTGCTATATTAAGAACACCTAAGTTCTACTATCTGCAATCATAGATTCCCAGTTGATCACCTTAAAAATTAATGCAGCCAAGCAAATCATAGTATAATGTATCTGTATCTTGCCAGGTCCTACTAAATGTACTACTGAGCAAACTCTGTCATGGGTCATAGACAGCATCCATAATGAAATTATACCACGCAGCATCCATAATGAAACTATACCACGCAGCATCCATAATGAAACTATACCACGCAGCATCCATAATGAAACTATACCACGCAGCATCCATAATGAAACTATACCACGCAGCATCCATAATGAAATTATACCACGCAGCATCCATAATGAAATTATACCACGCAGCATCCATAATGAAATTATACCATGCAGCATCCATAATGAAACTATACCACGCAGCATCCATAATGAAACTATACCACGCAGCATCCATAATGAAACTATACCACACAGCATCCATAATGAAACTATACCACGCAGCATCCATAATGAAATTATACCACGCAGCATCCATAATGAAATTATACCATGCAGCATCCGTAATGAAATTATACCATGCAGCATCCGTAATGAAATTATACCATGCAGCATCCGTAATGAAATTATACCATGCAGCATCCATAATGAAATTATACCATGCAGCATCCGTAATGAAACTATACCATGCAGCATCCGTAATGAAACTATACCACGCAGCATCCGTAATGAAACTATACCACGCAGCATCCATAATGAAACTATACCACGCAGCATCCATAATGAAACTATACCACGCAGCATCCATAATGAAACTATACCACGCAGCATCCATAATGAAATTATACCACGCAGCATCCATAATGAAATTATACCATGCAGCATCCATAATGAAACTATACCACGCAGCATCCATAATGAAACTATACCACGCAGCATCCATAATGAAACTATACCACACAGCATCCATAATGAAACTATACCACGCAGCATCCATAATGAAATTATACCATGCAGCATCCGTAATGAAATTATACCATGCAGCATCCGTAATGAAATTATACCATGCAGCATCCGTAATGAAATTATACCATGCAGCATCCGTAATGAAATTATACCATGCAGCATCCATAATGAAATTATACCATGCAGCATCCGTAATGAAATTATACCATGCAGCATCCGTAATGAAACTATACCATGCAGCATCCGTAATGAAACTATACCATGCAGCATCCGTAATGAAACTATACCATGCAGCATCAGTAATGAAATTATACCATGCAGCATCCGTAATGAAATTATACCATGCAGCATCCGTAATGAAATTATACCATGCAGCATCCGTAATGAAATTATACAATGCAGCATCCGTAATGAAATTATACCATGCAGCATCCATAATGAAACTATATTGCTAGGAGACTTTACACTGATCCAAACACAGATAAATGTCAGAAAAACTATGGGGCACCTCCAGGAAGTAAAATAAATGTTTAAATGCTTAATCCAAAATCCACACAATAATGGTAAGCACTTTTCTTCTGTTATTACAAAACTTCATCAGACTTAGACATTTAATTGGACCAGTTTGTCTCTTTTTGTGGTTGGATTTCAGACTTTATACTGACCAGAAGCTGGCCAGGATTCTCACTCTGACCACAAAACTCAGTTATTTGGACTCTACCAGATAAATGACTATCTGATTAACCAAGCTGGATCTATGGATTTAAAAGAAGAGCGACAGATATTGTAGCTCCACTTGTAAAACTGAGTAAAGGTCATCGGTATATCCTGGTAATCAGCAAAATTTCCAAAGGCAATAGCCCAATGAAGAGTTAATGAAAATTCTATAGCAAAAGAAATGCCTTTGCTTTTTCTTCAGTAGGAATTCACTAAGAGATCCTTACTGACCAAGGCATCCCATTCATTTTTAGAGTAGTTCATGAAGTTTTCAAAATGTCAGTTTTTTGAAGTGAATCAGCTAAGGACAACTACACACCACCCTCAGACAAATGGGCTAACTGAGCACATTAATAAAACAAAAGGCTGTTGAAGGGGATGGGAGAAATTGGAGCCAGTTATTACCTTATGTTTTCTTTGCAGTAAGGGAAGTATTCAATCCTTCATTGCATTCATACGATTTGAACTGCTATATATATATATATATATCAAACAGTCCAAGATTGGTAAGGATAGCAAAAGAAACTTGGAAGGACGAAAACATACCCATTAGAAGTATGATAGAATATTTTACAGACCTGGTTAAGAACCATAATGCCTATAGCAAAATGAATATATGGAGAAGTACAGAACATAGCAGAGAGCATAAAACAAAATTGATAATCTCAGATAATTAAAACCAGGGATAAAGTACTTCTGTTAGTACCCATTGCTGAAACAAGTTCCTTGCAAAGTGTCAAAGACATTTTGAAATTGGAAAAAAGTAAGTGAAGTAAATTGTAGGTTGAGACAATCTGAGGGAAAGGAAATCAGAATAATTATACCAAGAAACTCTGGAGAGAAACATAAGTTTTTTTAGTAAGTATTTTTGCAGAGGAAGTTGAGACCCCTACAGCATGTGCTGAAGTCAAAACAGATGAGACATTATCAAAGTCTCAGAAACAAGAGCTAAAGGAAATTATGCTCAGCAATTAAAACGAAAGTTCAGAGTTGATTGTCAAAAACAGGTTAATCCAACACAACACAGAAACCATACATGGCAAGAAAGTAAATCTGAAACTATATCAATTACAAGAATCTTAACACCAAGCAGTTAAGAAAGAGTATAGAAAATGGGTGAATATGGGATTATAGAAGAATCCCAAAGTTAGTAGAATATCTCCATAGTGTTGATCTCCAGGCTTAATGGGCCTATAAGATTTTGAAGTAACTTCAGAAAATTAAAAAGCATGTCTACATTTGATTTATATCCTATGCCCTGAGTGAGTGGATGACCTGATTGAAAAATGGAGAAAACTAGACCTGGAATTCATAAAGTATCCAACTGTAGGTGCTACGTACTACAGCAAAAAGGGACTGTTTCCTTAAATGTGGTATATACAGTTCAGAGACATGATTAGCTGCCTCATTGTCAGCTAATTTCCTGTGGTAATCATCACAGGCGACTCATGCACCATGCTGGCACAGTCATACTCTCTCACACACACATGCACACACACATAAACACATTCACACAACAATCAAACACACATACATATGGTCAGTGTCACCATACTGCTTACCTGCTCCTTGTAAATCACAATGATTACAGTCAGTCAGTAGTGTAAATCACAATGATTACAGTCAGTCAGTAGTGTAAATCACAATGATTACAGTCAGTCAGTAGTGTAAATCACAATGATTACAGTCAGTCAGTAGTGTAAATCACAATGATTACAGTCAGTCAGTAGTGTAAATCACAATGATTACAGTCAGTCAGTAGTGACAGGCATTAGTTCCATTCTTCTTAGTGTTTTTTGTCCTAGCACCTGGAAGCTCCTATGATCAGAGCAGTACTCTAAGGCTCTCCCTTGTGTGCATCTTGTACTCGTACCACCAAACCAATTTAGACATGTGTCCGAATAGCTTTAGCCTAATCGAACCAGCAGGTCGAGCTCTGAGCTTAACATAGATCTTAAGAGATTTTTATTGAAAATGCTGCAGAAGATTTTCCTGTATAATAAAAAAAGACACGGTGACTCTTGATTCTTCTTCAGATGAGATTCTCCTTTATTGTATGATCTTTTCACAAGTTAGATGCTTAATCCTGTTTGGTATTATTTTTGTCGTGTGGTTTGGAACTATTAAAAATTCACATTATTATTTTTGATCCCTTGTCGTTTTTCTTGCAACATTACTGTTGGTTTTACTGAGGAGGGACAGCCTTTATTGGAGCTCTGCTTGGTCGGATTGTGTTTTCTGTTTTAGACACCAGCGTTTTCTATTTTATTGTTTTTTACTTCTAGACTGTGACTACCCAGGCAGAGACACAGTCACACACACACATGCTCTCATCTAAGACCACTCATCCCTCTGCATACACTCACAGCTGCAGCCACACACACACAGACACACTCACACAAATCACCACTACCACTGTCTGTGCACTAAACTTCCTGGCACTTAACTCTAATATGCTCTCAGCCATTGAAAGCAATGGATGAATGAAAACGTTTGGCAGAGTAATTAACTCAGCCAGTCAAGCTAATTTATGCTGTATAAATGCCTTACCACAGGCATTTCCAGTGGATAGCACATGGCTAATTAGAAGATGCCACTCTCTCAGAATGTCTCATTAGCATATATCTCATACAGTGATCCTATAGATCATGTAGGTTCACTGCATTAAGCCTGTCTCTACATCAGAAAGGACCACCACCAGTGGTAACAGCCCACATTAGGGCTTAGCACTGGTGGCAGCCCATTCTAAATCTGGCCCTAGGTTTCTGTCCACTTTAGACCTAAATAAATTGCATTGTCAAATTTCAGTAGCCACAGAAGCTATTGAAAAATGGCAATTTTCACAGAAGATGGGTTCTTTTATTATAAAGCCCTTGCCTTTTGGTTTGTAACCTATACCATAAACATTCCAGAGTCTGATGGACGTAATTCTTAGAACTCATACCAGTTATATAGCAACCTAATTGGATGATGTAGTACAATTTTCTGAAGAATGACAAACCATCCTTGTAATATCAAACCATTTTAGATTCCTTGCATTAAGCCTTGTTGACTGTTATCCCAACTAAGTGCAGGCTGAGCATGGCAGAAGTCGACCATTTGGGCTATATAATAGACCACATGATCGACAGACCTCAATGTTTTGCCAGAGATGGCCTGCATCTGTCACCCCTGGGATTCCAGGTACTGGCTAAGGCTCTTGCCACCCCTATAGTGCCTTTTTTAGGCAGTGTTCCAAAGACCAAAATTCCACTGTAACAGCTACAAACAAATGCAATCTGAGGGTCATGCTGCTCAACGCTAGAAGTTTAAATCTCAAGATGCACTCAATCAAAGCTCTCCTCAAAATGTAGAATGTTGACATCTGTGCTGTAACGGAGACCTGGTTTAAAGAGGTAGAAAGCACCCCTGTACTCCCAGGCTACAACTTATTCCATAGCTTTTGGCCCCAGCATGCGGCCGGAAGCTCCAAAGGCAGTGGTGTCACCATATTCTTAAAGGATATGCACACCTCTAGACTGGTAGTCCAACATAATGAATCTGAGATACTTCAGGTACAACTAACACTGGGTAAGATGGTGATACAAGTCATAGCCTGCTACACAACCCTAAACATGTCCCTAGACTCGCACTCCAACTTCCTAAGCACCCTGGAATTTATCAAGGTCCAGCCCAATACTCTCATACTAGGTGACTTCAACTACCCTTCCCCTTCCATCAAATGGGAAAACTATTTAAGTACCAATGTACAGGGCCAACACTTTCTGGAATTTATCAAATCCAATGCACTGGACCAGCTCATTCTGACCCCCACTAAAGGAAACAACATCCTCGACCTGGTTATCACCAACATGGGAGAGCGTTGCTCCACACCTACAGTCAGTTCCTCCCTGGTTAAATCTGACCACAAACTGATCACCATGGAAATCTCCACCTCACCTACACCCCCCCCCCCCCCGCTAAGTTGACCACCCTGAAAAACTTCTCTAAAGCTGACTTTGGGCTCCTAATAGCAGAGGTGGCTAACTTCTCGGCACCCATGCCAATGGGAAATAGCTGCATGGCTGCCGAATCATATAGCAATGCACTGTACGAGCATGTACACAAATGCATGGACCTTGCCATACCAAATAGAACTAAGACGCTCTCCTCCAAAAAAAGGAAGCCAATCTGGTGGTCCCCAGCCATCAATAAACTCTACAACAGGAGGAAGAAACTGTTAACAGAAAAAAATGATGTCACAAGACTGGAAAACCTCCCTTATCAGTCTCAACAAAAAGCTGAGACCCCTTATCAAATCCTCTAAAGCCAGCTTTGAAGGCAGAATTGCGGCTGACACCAAAAACAACCACAAAGCCTTCTATAGCTATATCAAAAACCTTAAAGGCAATACCCAAATTTGCTCCGAGTTATTGCACAATGGCACCTCCTATACTGAGCCAACAGATATAGCCAACATACTGGCCGACAGATTCAGTGCCAACTTTACCCCCCCCCCCAAGGGCCCCATCACAGTACCAGATGAAAGCGTGGTTCTCACCATTTCTGTGGCACAGGTAAAAGCTGTATTATCCAAAGCCAAGAATACAGTGTCCATGGTATCTGATAATATCCCTGGCTGCATCCTACATTAGCTACAAAACGAACTGGCACTACATCTGTGTGCACTGTTCAATCACAGCCTTACCTCAGGCTATGTCCCTAACAAATGGTGCACTGCTACAGTCATCCTGGTCCATAAAGGGGAGCAACTACAGACCCTGGGAACTATTGCCCCATTAGCCTGACAAGCCTGGTATGCAAAGCTATGAAGCGCATCATCATGGACCTGCTTAACAAAGATATAGACAATCTCCAAACTCTTGACCCCACACAGTTTGGCTTTATCAAGGGGAGATCCTGCCTGCTGAACCTGGTTGACTTTTTTGAGGCAGCCACCCAGGCTGTGGATGAGGGTAAGGCAGTGCATACAGCCTACCTCAACCTGGCCAAGGCCTTTGATACCATTCCCCACTCAGGTATCATTGATAAACTCACCAAACTAGGCATCAATCCTTACATCACTAGGTGAGTTGCAAATTGGCTCACAGACAGGACCCACAGAGTGAAAGTTGTGGGTTCCAAGTCAGACAATCAATCAGTCATGAGTGGAGTCCCACAGGGCTTGGTCCTGGGCCCTCTCCTGTTTGGCATCTACTTCTCAGAAGTCCAGACCAACACAAAAGGATTCTGGCTGACCAGGTTCACTGATGACTGCAAGCTAGGAGTCATTAGCAACTCCCCAAGTGATGCAGACATCCTACACAAGGGCCTCTCCCAGACCAATGACTGGTGTTGGAACCATGGCCTGAAGCTTAACGCCAAAAAATGCTTTATCATCCCCTTTGGAAAAAACTCAGTTCCCATGAATTACCACATTGATGGGAGCCTACTGAACACTGAAGGGGCCATAAGAGATCTGGGCACCCAGGTTGACAGCCACCTCACCTTCGACCACCACAGTGCCACTGTGGTCATAAAGTCCTTCTATGTGGCACATCTTATAACCAAAGGTTTTACATCCAGGAAGAAAGAGGTCATCATCCCTCTCTACTCATCCCTCATTAGACCAATCATCAAATGTAATGCCCCATTTGGCATGTACCTGACCAGACACCTACAACAGCTGGAGAGGCCACAAAAGTACCTCACAAGAAGAATGCTAGGCCTTAAACACATGTCCTACATGCACAGACTCAAGAAAGTTTTCAGTGTCTTATCATCTACTTAAAGGCAATCTGTGCTTGACTTACAAAGCCAAGTACAACCTAGCCCTAACTGAAATGCTACACCTAAAGAAATTCCAATCCCCCGCGGCACACACTCCAGAGATCACAACCTCATTACCACAATTAATAGAACATGCTGGGGGGACAGGTTCATCTCCCAAAGACTGCCCAGTCTATGGAATAAGCTTCCCATTCATGTCAAGCAGAGCACCTCACTGGCCCTCTTCAAGAGAAATCTTGACGAGTGGATGGGTAACAGAAAGTTCACTCCAGGGATCATTCCAGTTGCACTACTGGATATGGGCACTGTGAACTAACATCGGGTGGCACGGTGCCTGGGCAATTTTTTGGGGCTAGGCTTGTAAAGGCTCCAGGGCCATTAGCCTAGCACACACCTATGAACCTATGAACCAATGAATAATAAACCCCCCAGACTAAGAAATATGAAGAAGTAGAACTTGACTCATCCAAGGCTTTAAATCGGAAAGTCATCCTGGAATACACCCATATGGAAATGCCTATGATGAATAAAATATGTAAGTTTGAATGTGGGCTTTATGAAATGAGTACATTCATTTGTCATGGTTTTCTCATAAATGTTGGAAGAATGAACTGATCAATTGGCAGTAAAGGCATGTTCAACTACAAGTCAGGGATAGTAGTTTATTTATCCCTATGTGTGTCATCTGTGAGGCTTTCTATCTGGGTTAAACCACTAGCAGACTCTCAAAGAGTATTTATGAACACACACTGGCCATTTAAAACAAAAATTCAAATAATGCTTTAGACACATATATATGGACATAACCTAGGATGGGGAATTGATGTGACATGTTAATCTGGCAACTTCCAACAATCCCATTTTGATTTGTAAGTACAGAAGGTGTAATTTTGTTTATTTTTTATACTTTGTCTTTAACTTAATTGTTTGATCACTGAGACACTCTGTATCTTATTCAAGATTAATTGTTATTTTGTACTGGTTTAAACTACTGTAGAGACAAAAGTACTCAGTTGGCTATTTTTAGTACTTTTGTGGTCTTCAGCTTGCTCCTGGACTCCAGTTCATTCTTTTTTACTAATACAAAACTGTTTTGATATATCATTTGTATTATTGTCAGAGAGAGTAAGAGTCCAAAAGCAATGGAGTGTTGATATGACTTGTTTCTTTCAGGTAGTTCTAGAAGTTGGCTGTGGCATGGGGATCCTTTCTTTCTTTGCAGTACAAGCAGGAGCAAAAAAGATTTATGCTGTTGAAGCCAGTCCTGTGGCTCAGTATACAGAGGTAAGTCGGTAGAAGCAGCAAGTGATTAAGCATGCTGCCTCTGTCTCTGATGTATGATAAAATGAAATACCTTTTGGATTAGACATTAAACCAAGGCCCCATCAGCCTGAGTTGGTAGTAGCACAGGTGAATGTAAAAGATTCCTTGTTACTGATAGAAAAGAATAGAGGACGTTCCGCAGTGACTTGGCCAAAATTTTCCTAGATGGCATGAATACCACCTCAGGCCTCCCATAAAAAGAGACCACTGGTCTAGTGGAACTAATCTAGTCAGCAAACTGTAAATAAAATAAAATAAACGCGATATAATAACTTTTAGTATTGTTTCAAACAGAAGCTCTTTTCTTAAATAATGCTTTGAATTGAATTATTCTGCTCAAAATTACTGTTCTTGTGGACATCTCAAAAGTGAGTGTGTTGGTTCCTGATGCCAAACCAATTATTTAACCAAGTAAACAGTCCTCCAGCCAGGAACTGCATAAAACCTAGTAATAGCTTACAATATGGAGGGATTATGGTACCATGTTTTGAAACCTAACTAAAGACAATATTAAATTAGTGTCCCTGGATGAAGTGAGTAATAAGCCCATATCCTCTCTCTTTACTAAATAAGACAACCACATTAAGGGAGATTTGAAATAATAGGAAACCAAAAATATTTATTGAAATAAAAGTTTAGCGCTTTCGTCAATACAATTGACTTCTTCAGAACCCTCTTCTGAAGAAATCAATTGTATTGACGAAAGCACTAAACTTTTATTTCAATAAATTGTTTCTGAGGACTCGCAACATTTAGTGCTCAGTTTTGGTTTCCTGGTTTTGTTTTGAGCACTATTGCACTACCTGCTTGGTTTTAGATATGAAATAATAGTCCATCACTGGAAATGGCCTCAGTGAACCAGTGGATGACATTTAGAAATGTATCAGTATTGATAACTGGATTTCCATTAGGTCATGATGGCCCCATAAAATGCTAACTGATTGAAATGCTAACAGACAACTGAAACACATGCTGCCTGCTTTATTCCTCCAAAACATATTGTCTGTCAGAAAAACAGGGTCTTCCCTTGCATCTGTCAATGTTCTGAAATTTGAAATATGTGAACAAATTCATTTTTGTTGCTCTTATGTTGCTGTTAAGAGAAATATTTGTTAAAGAATTTCACCAGCTGATAGGACTGTTTATTCTCCCTAGGTACTCTGGCTAGCTCACTATGAAGGCACATAGAATAACTAAGTTATGTGAATTATGCAATTGTAACTAAGAAGAAGAAAACTATACAGACTAATGAAGAACTGAGGTGTTTGAAAGATAAAATGAAAATGCAAAAGACTAAAACAAAAGGTGAAGATCTGGATGGTCACTCCCACCACACACATGCGCTTGTGTTTGGGATTTGAGAGGGGCAGGAAGGGCAAATTTTGTCTACTTTCATGGAAAACACCCTCCTATATAACTGAAATGAGATGTACTATGACTCCCTGATAACAAACTTTGACCATAGTTAACTCCCTGAAGTTGCAACTCCTTAGATTGTTTTTCCTCCCCATTGCAAAAAAACAACAAATGTGTAAAGCCCTCTTGTGGGGGGCTTCTCTCCCCAAACACACCTTGTTATGTAATGTTGAGCTTTCAGCAGCTGGGGAAAGGGGCAAGAATCACAATTACAGGAGATGCATTTTTCAGGGAGTTTGCCTTTCTGAGAGTTACCAACAGGGACTTGTAGATATCATATGGCATAATTTTCTGTGTCCATAGTAACCAGAGTAACACCCAATTAAAGTCCCAAGACTGTTGACAATAATTATATTTTTTTCATAAAAAGTATATCTTGAGCATGGCCCACCAGCTATAGAAAGATCGGGTTGCCACCTTTTCAAATACCCAAAGTGGGACATTTTTTGTAAATAGATTAGATTTTGCAGGACAAAACATACTCACAGCTAAGGCAAAGGACAAAACTTTACTTTTTTGCCAAAATGAATGTTTATTCTTGTAGTATTTGAGTTGCTTATGCTATTTCATATAACATGTAGGTGTTTCAAATACAAAATAACTATGTTATACAACTAATAAAGAAATGTTATGAAATATTTTTGTCCTAAAATTTCAGGACAATTGCCATTTTTTAGTTTTTCTTGCAGGGCACAACTGTCCAAAGAGGGATTGTCCCTTGCAAAGAGGGACAGGTGGTAATCCTATAGAAAGACATTTATAAGTGTGGGTTGTAGTGGATATGCCTAGCACAATGTAGCCTACATGGGCATCCTTTAAAACAGACTATTGTAAACTAACAGCAGCATTCCTCAAACTCCGCATGGATGGAATACCTAGCTAACCTACATATTTTAGTGAAAGACTCAGGGCTGTTGATTGACTCTGTAGAGGATGCTGAAACTCAGCTAAAAAGTCAGGTCCCTGATTTATTCAAGTGAAATTAATTGAACATTCTGTATACCTATAATTCCCGAAGATCTGCAGTGTTTAGTGTTTTCTTATTTAAAGACATCTGCCAGCATAGTCTGAAGTCACAAACATTTGTATGTAGCATGTTGTTTACAAACACATTGTGCTTGGGGACACCTGACAGTTTAGACACTTGATTTGGCAATAGACTTAGGGAGCTTTTAGTTTTTGGTATGGTCCTTTCTATCAACATTGCAAACTCAGCAGTCATAAACTCTATACTTGTGTAACACCAGGGAAGTACTGCCAGTCCAGCTGTCTGGAATTTTGTAAATAATTATATATCACTTGAAAATATTAATATAATTTACATAGAAATGTGACACTGCCAGCCCAGCTATATGGACTTTTGTAAATAATATATCATTTGTGAGTATTAATATGATTCATACACTTGTATTACAAATGTAAGATAACTATATGGTATGTGTATATTAAACTACTGATACAGAAGTGTGTGTTGAACTGTATGTTATGTACTGAGCTTCAAGAATATAACCACAGTGCACCCTACTGGAAAAGAACAGAAATATATATAAACTATATGCCTGTGCAAATGTATGTTTTAATAGTAGAAGCTTGAACATACAGATTTAACTTGCAAAACTTCAAGAAAATAAGTTGAAATTAAAATTGCTTTATGATGTGCTATAAAAATAGTTTCAGTGCAGCAAGCAGACACAATGTCTAGAGCTAGAAGTTTCTTTCTATTGTCTTGGAGAGAAGTAATTGCTAGGTTTAAAATGTAAAGTGCTTTATTGCTTCCTAGCAGCTGCACATCTGAGAGATATGTACTTCTCTCACAGAGATGATAAAATTTTGTTAAGTTTCTGTTAGCCTGGGAACTGAAGGCAGGTAACAAAGAGTGATGTCATCCAGGCTAACCCAGCAGTAATATGTATTATTAATTTAAGAACTCTCTCAGAGACAGAGTGTGCATTTTGTATCTTGTCTTAGATCTAGAAACATCCATTCAGCACTTCTCATCTGCATTTGCCTTGCTCTGTTAATAAGTTATTTAGGGCATAGCATCTCTTAGATATAGCTAGGAATATAGTAAAGATTAGTTTAGATGTTTTCTGTATTTGTTTGAGACTGCCTTGCAATGTTGTTTTAAACTATTTCCTGTGATTCTGAACTCTGTAGTTACTGTGTTGATTGAGTATTCTTTTGTTGTTTATTATTTATTATTAAATATAGTTAAACATTTTAATTGTGGCTGGTTTATTTAGAGATATTTAAGCTCTTAGTGTACTTCCATATGTATTTGGTGACACTGTGTAGGCCACTCCAATAGCCTTAGTCTTGGTCACACTTATCATTTGGATAATAGTAAAATTTCACAGTAGGATCGGACACCCTTTGGTAAGGGCCTTATAGTAGCTGATATGTAAGGGTGGCTGGTGGCAGCTGGTACTACCTTATAGTCTGCACAAAAGGGGGCATAGCTAGTAAACCTGTGCCAGCCTTTCCCAGGTGTGTGTGTCTGTGTGTTTGTATAGTAATCAAATCTCAAAGTGTGTGTGTGTGTGTGTGTGTGTGTGTGTGTGTGTGTGTGTGTGTGTGTGTGTGTGTGTGTGTGTGTCAGCTACGTGGGCAGGGACATGAAGCACTGGTTAGACAGAGAGGGTGCTGGAGGTCTTAGCTTGGCCACTCAGCTGAGATCTTAACCTTATAGCTGTGCCAGTGGGGAGTCTTATTGGGGATCTGGAGAAAGAGGGAGAAACTATCCCCAGACTGACTGTGATCTGTGTGTGGTCTTAAGAGAAATTGTACTTTACTTTGTACTTGTCATCCTCCCAATGTGTACGTCCCTCACTAGTGCTAGTGGTGAGGATTGAGGCTCCTTCATTACTGGGCCAGTAAAGGGGCATCACAACTTGTATGATAAATGGCTATGCATTTCTCCTGCTTGTAGTTTGTTTCAAAGTTAAGGGGATTAGAAGGGACACTGCTGTGACTGAACCAGTCAGTTAATGTAATTGTCTTCAGCTTATATTATTGTTAGTTATTAATATATCTAAGCTGAAGACATGTACAATATGATTCTTATTTCCAATTTTAATTATATCAAGATAGCATAAAAGGAACATTGGCAATTCCGAATATGTGTCTGTGCAACTATAGAAGTCACTACACTGCCTTGCTGTTGATAAGTTTAATATCCTGAGAAGAATACATTGCGACCGTATGGATTTGGGTTTCTGCTGTATTTTGGAAGGGGTTGTTGGCTGTAATAAGTGGTCTATGTTAGAAATTTGAGTTTTCAGAAACTCGAAATTCATGTTGTTGAGATATGATTGAGTTTCCGAAAATTCAAACTTCGAAAACCAACGAAAATCTACCTTTTTTCTATGTTTTTGCAGGGGTCAAGCTCCCCCCCCCGGCACCCCACCCCATGCATATTATATATGCCAACTCTGAGATCACACTACAGTGGGGAAAATGGTATTTTTTTGGAAACTTGATCATATTGTCTCGACAATATGAGTTTCTTAAAATTCGAGTTTCTGAAAGGGACCTGTAATAAGTGCATGGAGGTGCCATTTTGTGGCCATGCTTTAGGCTTCACTGATGTTTACTTTATTCTGATGGTTAGATTACCTCTTATTCTTGTACAAGAGGTGTTGTTGTACAATTCAGAGAACTATATCCTTAAAGTCTGCAATAATGCATATTCTGAAATCTTCCAAAATTGTTTTAGATCTGAGTAAAACAACTTATTTTGTTAACATTCAAACCATGTGTTTAATGGATTCTTGCACTGGCAATGCTATATGTTGAGGCCAAGTTGGAGAAAGTAGTTTTGATAATGAAGTGGACTACCTAAACAGCAATTTGCTGCTTTGCTTATGTACAGTCAGTTTGCAAAACTATTGCAAAGGAACATTGAATCACTTTTTAATTATTTTACCTTTGCTGGAAAGCTGTATTGTTGGCAGTTATTCTTAGCTGTTACGGAACAAGTTGTTTCTTAAATACCATGCGCCTCTTGGCAGCCCACCTAATGCAGGAATGTCATTCCTGACAAGAAGCTTATTTAAGTGTTTAGCAATGGATACAGCAACAGACCAGGCAGAGAGGGTAACATCTGTAATGGTTCAGGGAAGTACGATCCTACTTCTGAGGTCATCCAGCAGTGCATATTCCATACTTGGACTGGCCTAGTATTGTTTTTGCAGGTATCACTGTTGCTCTTAAATGCATGGTTGTGGTGGTATCAGGTCACTGTGATGATTAATGTGATCAGTGGTAGACTGTTTGCGCCTGTATTAAATATAAAAGGGTTTTGCCTATTACACATAGAGCATTGCTAAAGTGAACAGCCATTGTAGAATTGACTGTGAACCTGAGAAGATGAGCATGTGTCTATAATACATGTGTCTATGTTTGCAACTAAATGTAAAATAAAAATAACAAAGTTATGCATCCCATATCAGGTCACCCAAGTGTCTGGTGTCCTACAATATAGTATGTAGTGTGTGGCATGACATTTCGTCAAAATAGTATTAAATTAAGCCAAGAACATAATCAGTGCTACTAAAAAACAGCAAATAACTTAGACTGGAGAAAAGCATGCAGTAGTGATATATACAATACCATGGATGATTTCTACAGAAGGTTTGGAATGGTATTGACTCAGACAAGTTGATGACCAACAAAACTGATGGCAACAAGGAAAATAACATTAAAACTGATTAAATTCAGTCCACTGGTGCCATTTGACTTTACACAGCCATTAGCTTGGCCAGTATTGAAATACAGGTTTGCATGCTGTAGCACTGCAGCTAAATTAGATAAGGAAGACCTCAGGTAAATTCTCATGTTGTTTGTTTGGATCACTGTTGCAAGAGCCCTAATGTCCATCCCAACTTATAGAGCTCAACACCATTCCCCGTCTAAGGATGGCATTTGCCTTACCTTCTGGGACAGCAAGATGTCTTTAGTATAAAGGCAGAGTCCATTCATACTATGTTAGATCTTTCTTGGTGCACTTCATACTGTATGCATTGGCATCCATAGTCCGGGATGTTTGACCTGTTCCAAACGCCAGGATTTTTATGGATGTTGTGGGCAAACATTGGAATGTTTTACAGTCAGATGCCAAACTTAGTGAACATCTGAATGACAACTGCTCCTTCTCTTTTCATAAGGGCCATTCTTTGAGCTCATTGTTCAGTCATTATAAAAAATGGAATGAGGCAGATTTATCTTTAACTCAAAGAACAATCACTGGACGTAAATTGGTGGGGTGCACTCCATGTGGACACTGCACATATTGTCCTAGAATATTCAAGACAAACAGTTTTAGTAGTCACAATTCACCTGTTGTTTATGATATCTCATTTTTTGCCACTTGTAACACTAGTTAGGTCATTTATCTAGCCAAATGTACGTGCATGGCTAGACCTCACGACCCTTAAAGTTTAGAATAGGGGAACATCTGAGCGAGATTTGCAACAAAAAGCAATCTAGTGCCTTGTACAAACACATATCGAAACATTCTATTGGAATTTTTGGTTTCACTGTTATTGACTGAATTAGATATAAAAGGAATGTTAAGGCCACTTTACATGAAATACTTAACAACAAAGAAAAAAGTGGATAGTTAAATTGGGTGGTTGATCCCACCAGCACTAAATGAACACTTTTGAATTTATTTTCATCCAATCATGTATTTACACACAAGATGGCGCTCTATATAAATTTATATGTTATTCAGCAACTTTTTACTTTTGTTTGTATCACTGAAGAAGGCATTAGCCGAAACCGGTTTGATTCATGTGAATGTGAATGGAATTAATATATTTATTAAAATAGTTTGTGACCCACTGTGCATGTGCTGGCTCATTCTTGGTTTGGGGTTTACTGTACACCACTGGAGAACATCCTCATTTTCTCTATAGTCTTTTGTAATACATGTTTTAGTTAGAGTACATGTTTTTGATCTGGTTGATGCTAGAAATATGTCAGGACCTAAGAAGTACAAATGATGTTGTGGCAGGCAGATCTCCCACAATAATTTTCACATCTATTTGGTGCTTTGTTTAGGCCCAGTGCATGATGTTGTAGGATGTGTAGGATCTATCAGGTATTTACTCTCAAGCCAGAAAGAAGTAAGCAGCATTCAGTACAAAACTACTTGGATTGGAAGAGGATGAAGGTCTGCACCCAGTTTATGATGGTGCTGTCATGTTTGACTTTGGTCTCTGCCTTGTCCTTGTAAAATGTTATGTCTTAAGGAGAAGGCAGAAAGATATGTGGGTAACACAACTCTGGTATCCTATTTTCTGCTATGTCTCAGTGGTGTAGGCCCTGATAAGGTGATTTCACAGCCAATAGACCAGACCATTCATCTAATTTTCCTGAGACCTTTGATGTATCCCCATGGAGGCCATCACACCAAGGGAACCAAACACATCCAACCTAGCTAACTACCAAAATTCAGCTTCTGAATCTGAAGCTCATTCCTGGCTCTCCATTACTGAAGCATGTTCCCTGACTTCTGAATGAAAGGATGGGTGGCTATCTGCCGTCTTTTGAGGAAAAACATCAATGGCTATTTGGTAGACATGAGGAAACCTCATCCTGAGGCTAAAAAATCCACTGCAGTTGTCCCTGTTAAAAGGGCCCAAAAGATGAAACAAAAATCACAAAACCTACATGTCCCACAGACATCTGGGCCCCACATGCTAGCTGGGTCCAATTCCCTGTTTCCCAGGACCTCCCTGATCAATGAATCATTCTGCATATATATTTATTTGTTTACATTTGGTTACCAGAAGGTCCGACTGAATCACACAAGACCCCTTTTCAGTGAAGCCCATGGAGAAAAGTTCCAAAAACATATTTAGTGAGAGAAAAACATACAAAGAAATTATAGATAGAGATTATAGCAGACCTTTTGTTTTGTACAAACAATATTTGAAATGTAGTGATGACAGATTCAACATAGACTAGGTGTCTAGGTGTATGTGGCAAGTGACAGTTGACAAAGAAATAACCAAAAAAGAGGGGGGATTTTAATAGTGGGATTAGTTAGGGTACCCTAGTTATAGAAGAGTGGGAACAGGAGTAAAAGAAGAGAAAGTGATTAGAAGTTAAATGCTGACATAGAGCCATACAAAAATGTGTAAAAATCTAGAGGATTGCTTGTAAAAGTAGATGGGGGATTGCATTATTAATCTGCATGATCGAGGTTACAGAAGAGACGAGATTACATATACACGTCAACAGTTACGAAAAGAACAAAATGCAGGAGCTATGAATGACAAGAGAAGCTCTGTGGTTTGAGTGAAGAGAATAGCTGGAGGAATCACTGATGAACCAGCCCAGGAAGGGCAGGGGCAGCACATCAAGTGTTCTTACAGGATTTACAAAGCCTGTGACCAGGTAATACAGATCCATATGTGTCTGCAGTCTGTTCTGGTAAAAAAAGAAGGAGCAGTATCCTGAAAAAATGGAAGCAGACTTGGTGAAGGAGAAGCATATCTCTCAGCTGAAGTAATATGGTCAAAGACAAAAATAATGGTGGGCAGGTTGTCAAAGGTTCAAAATCAGGGACAGGTTTTAAATATGTAATCCACAGTGGTTTACCAGAAAATCAAAGACTGTATGAAAGACGGTGCAAATATATGAGGCAAAATCAGAGATGTTCTGCAAAAAATATGAGCACCTGAAAAGTCTGAATAACTGGATTACTCTCCACACATGTCTTCTTCCTTAGTATATGATACTAACATAGAAGGCAGTTTCCTCTCTTTCTCCCACAGAGAAAAAACTCATTTGGACAGACTCTTGTTAGAATGAAAGAATACTTCAAATGTGAAGCAAAGGTGGAATCTGAGATATAGAAAAATGCTTTGATTTACTGGGCCAGGGTACCCCTAAATATGTGGCTATTTTGCCTGGTTTGAGGCCCTCGAAGGTACATTCCCTGTAGCCTCCAAGGAACCAGACATTCAAACCTTCTGCTTCAAGAATCCGGACAGGTTGTATAGGGGCTTAGAGTCCTATAAATACTGTTATAAGAATCCTGTGGAAGATCCAGCTGCCATGCCTGTAAATCCAGAGAGGGGGTCCATATCAGGTCCTGTACCCAATACCATGCCAAATGACAAGGATATCAGAATTCTAGATAGGTTTGTGAAGATTTACACAAAAGTAACTCTGGCGTTTGGGGCTATTATTTGTCAGACACATAAAATAAGCATCAAACTGTTCTGAGAAGAAAGATAGGGGAGGTGTCTGATATGTATCTAAGGGTGAAATTGATGGATCTCACCTAGACTGCTAGTCAGTTGGCAAAACACTCTACTAAGTATGCTCATGGTGCTACTGATGCAACATGCAGGGCAGTTGCTCTAGGTCTGGATATCGGAAGGCATGGCTAGCTGAGCCTGCAACCCCTGACAGAGGCTGTCAAAGTGCAGATTTCCAAAGGACCGCTAGACAAGGAGCTATTTCTTTGAGAACCCTACAGGTGAGGTTTTTATAAAAATGGAGAAAGGGAACAAAATAATGAAGAGTGTTAAGCAACTCTCTCACTCACTATGCCAAGGTATGATCTTATCTCCTTTTAAGTTAGTTATAAGTACCTGTTACGTAGCAATGCAGTCTGTATTCCATCACATCAGAATACAGTGGAGGATCAACTCAGTAGGTGGAAGGAAAACCCTCATGAGTGGCTTTTACAGAGGGGTGTCTTCTTTCAGCTTGTACACAGGTGCAGTGTCTAAGAGATGCACGTGCTTGCATTTCCAAACCAATGAGTTAAAAAGGTTCTCCTCAAGAGGACCAAGAGCAGCGGTGTAGTGGTTAGCAATGTTACATTCTCTGGTTTGATTCTTGGCCTTCTGTGTGGAGTCTGCATGTCCTCCATGCATTCAGGTGGGTTTCGACATGCACTGCAACTGGTCATCCTATCTTAGAACCAGGAGTTCCTTATGTACCCCAGCCTAGAAACATTGCATAACCTGGATGATCTAAAGGGAGTATTACAACTGAGCTCACTAAGAAGAAGAATCAGTCCTCCTTGAGATCTTACATCTTTGAAAAGCTGACCCAGGAATGCTTTGAACCTGCAGCTACAGCCCCTGCCAAGTAAATGACCTGGAAACCACCCCCAGTGATAGCTATTATCTCAGCTAGAAGACTATTAGAAATCTAAGCACTGATGTGCAAAGAACCATTTTCAGTTTTTCACAACTACAAGAACTTTAAAATAAACCCTTCCTTTATGACTAAGGTAGTGATGACATTTTCCCCTCAACCAAACTGTCCATCTACTTGTCTTCTTACCTCATCCACAAAGAGTGGTAGGAAGACTTTTATTTAGATGTTGACAGATAGCTAAGGTACAGAATCAAAAGCAACATAATTTCCAACCATCTGTTTGCCTGTTTTGCTACAAGAAAGGAGGGAAATGCAGTGTCACAACAAGCACTTTCTAAATGACTAGCACACTGAATCATTTTCTGCTCTTCAGTCCCAGGTAAGAAATTTGGAGGATCCATTAGAGCTCATAACCAGTGGCTGTAGCTGTGACTATGGCCATTCTTAAGGGAACCAGTACATAGGCTATTTTGGGCATCTCTTCAAACGTCTCTATGCATTACAAGACAGCTATTGCTTCCAGGGCAAGAGCTGGGTGTGCTACAGTCATATTACAGTGTATATCGCAACCTAGTCATGCCATCCCATCTACCTCCCTTTCATGTCAGAGTTCTGGGAATTATCCTCTGCAACAGTGATCTAACTTAAGAACATAGTGCAATTTTATTAGACTCTACCATAGTAGTAGATCTTCTAGCAGATCACTGTTACTGTTACAATGTAATGCCCCCCCCCCCGCCCCAACACCATATATTTTCTCATTATGGGCCATCCTTGGTAGGGGAAGAGAAGGTATACTTAGCATAACTTTTCTTCTTCCCCTTTATAGAGCCTTGGGCTTGCACAGAAATGAGTAGGAATTTGGCTGTTCTACTTCTGCTTTTCTACCACTACTTTAGCACTTGAGGGTTTCAGTTTTATATGTATCTGTTCATCTCCCCTAGACCTTAATAATTTGCTTTCACTGCTAGCCAAGAAAGCTCTAATGTAGCATAAGTAGACACCAGTTTTATACTGGAGATGTTTTGATGCCAGAACAGGAGGGAATGACCACCATATCTGGTGGGAGTGTACACCACATCTGGAAGGGGGGTACCCTGGAAGTTACACCCAACCACTGGAACAGTGATCTACTTGAGCAGCTGCTATTATGGTAAGTTCTATTTGTTCCATGGGCAGATATGTTGACTTTGTTTTTGGTACCTTCCTGTTTGCTGATAGAAAATCTGCTACAGAAGAGGTTATGATAGCAAAACTAAGTGAGAAATTTAAGCATAGTTAATATAATGCATGAAAGAATATGTGTCCATAAACGGATTGAGTCTGTAGTAGTACATGTGAGAAATTTGTTTCAAATGGCAGAATACTATGTGTTTGGGGGCACTAATGGAGAGTAAGCAAGAGCCAAAATTGTCATATGCATTACAAACCATGAAATTTCACAGAATTTACAGATTGGTTCAAATTTAACTTTAGAAAAAGCCATATGAATTGTTGATTAGTCTGAACAAATTAAGAAGCAGTGTACCGATATGAGAGTGGGGAGAGATGTGAATGAAGTTAAGCGGAAAACATGCAGTAAACAAAATAGAAAGTGCACAGAACTGTATCTAGGTAAGCGACTCAGTGCTTAGCTGTGAACAGCCACGAATGCAGTATTTGCATTCAAAGCAATGCTCGTAGTAACTACTACATCATAAGCACCTGCCAATAACACCCTGTAACAGCTGTTGCCTTGGGTAACCACCACTTCCACCCTGCCCTATCTATGGCTCTGAAGAAACATGGCAGAGGCCATGTAGTTGTTCAAGTCTAAGTGAAAGTAAACATAATGGTTTCAAGCAAGAGAAGTGTGCTAGTTATGACTGAGCACATACTGAGTCAGAAATGTGCATGGCACAAAGTAGAATGTGACAAAAGTGTAACAAAAGGGGACATTTTGTTTTTACATGCAAGACTAAAGTACTTAAAGAAGTGGCTAGTAAGGCTAAAAGTGCAGGAAATGGAAAGGAAACATTCATGTTTGGTTTTGTGAGCAAGGATTCAGCCCCAGATGGCATGTCAAACTTTCAGTTTGTGGCACTTCAGTAAAGTTCAGCATAGACACTGTGGCAGCCATAACTGAGATATCATATAGTGTTTATAAAAGAATCACAAAATAGCTGTTGTATGCAATCCAGGTGGGAAGCATAGATGTCAGAATTAGTTCCTAGCCTTGACTGAGTGTAAATGGTGCAGTTATGAGTTTTGGATCTGTGTTATTGGGTCCTTAAATGAATAATCTGCTGAACAGAGCCACTGCATCCAAGTTGAGTCTAATTGGTAGGCTTGACTAAATAAGTACTAATGTGTTTGGTGATGCTGGAACCCTTAAATGGGAGATAATAAACATTTGTGTGAATCCTGGTACCCTCACTAAACAACAGCATACCCGTCTCATCCTTGTGAATGCAGAGGCTGAGTTAAACCGTATGCAGTTCCTAAGGATCATCAAAAAGATTACAGAACCTACAGAATGGTGTGCTTTACTGGTGATAGCAATAAAGAAAATGGCAAATGTAGAACTTTGCTGACTTAAAATGGTTCAATGTTGCAAAGAGTGAGAACCTTATTCTGTCAACCTTGAAATACTTAGCACCCAAGCTAACTCAGGGAAGGATATTCTCCACATTAGATGCATCAATTAAGTTTTGACAAATATCCCTTAAACCAAATAATAACCAACCACATTTACTACTCCAGTGGGAAGATTTTGTTTTAAGAGGTCGTCATTTGAAGTTACTTCAGCACATAAAGTTTTTTATACATTCTTCAAACATTATGAGGGTGCACTGGTCATAATGGATTACTTTTGTGTATGGGCCTGATAAACAGTCACATGATATGGGCTAAAGGACTACTTTGGATCATTGAAGAGTCAGGGTTCAAACCCAATTGAGAATAGTCTTTGTTTTGGTGAAACAGAAATACAGTATTTTGGACACTGTGTCACTGGAGGTGGTATCAGACCAGATTCAAGTAAAGAAAGAGCTGTGACTAAGGAGCCATGTCCAGATAATATTATGGACTCCAACAAATAATTGGTATGTTAAATTATCTAGGAATATTCATGCATGGGCTGTCAATGTTGATAATGCTCTAAAAGGCCTACTAAATAAAAATATCATATAGATAAGGGGTGAAATCCAAGAAGTCGTGTCGATATTAGTGGCAGTACCATAAACTGGTTAGGGCAAAAGGGGGTCTTACCCTGGGTGACTGTCAGGGAGCACAATTGGCAAGGCTGAACAGCTGATCAAGTGCAAGCAATGTGGCAGGATTCATTTCTGCTACTGCCAAAATGAATGTGCTTGGTTGATAGCATGACTGTTGCAAATGTCTTGTGTAAACATCTTGCTACAACATTGGAAGCACTTTCGTTTTTGTTCTTCAGCCTTGGATTGAGAGGAGGCACTAATTTGAGGACTAGCCTAAGAAACCAAATGACATAGCTATGGCTCTGTCCACACCAGTGCTTGCTTACAAGAATGTCAGAAAAACAAGAGTGGTGAGCGCAGATGCCAGCAGCAACAGTGCTGGAGCAACTTTGTCAACAGATTGATGGCAGACTAAAACCTGTAGTTGTGTGATCCAGAATCTTAACAGTGACAGAAAAGATACTCCCAAACTGAAAAGAAATGTTGGTGGGAGTAAAGGGCATATAATCATTTTTCCCTTTACCAGTCTAGCCTGGACAATTTCCAGCTAAAAAGGATCATAACCTGTTAGTGCCACTTATCAATTATTTTGACTTGGACAAACGTCCTTTAACATGTTAATGGCTGATGATGAGGATTAGATGATTCCACGTAAAAGTAGTCCATGTTCCAGGGAGATAATCGATAGTGGCAGATACTTTATTCAGAAATCCAGTGACTGAAGCAGACCAGTGACTTCCCACAAGATGGACATCCTCAGAAAAACAACTAAACAGGTAACAGACCTGCATACTTTAATTGAATATGTTCACAATGGTTATCCAGGTAAATAAACGTAGACAGTTAATTCACTGTATAAATATTTTATAGTGAGGGCATATTTCTCCAAACATGTGATTTGATTGTGATGCCAACTTTGAAAGTGATAAAAGTACTGAGACAAATGTGCAGAGGGTATCCTGGTTTAACCAAGTACAAGGAAATTGCAAACATGCCTGCATGGTAGCCAAGTATCCATGCTGACATAACTATGTATCTAAATGTCAATTTTGCATTCAGCACTGTCTTACTCAAAGCAAGTGGTCTATAATTGTGTCTATATGTGTCAAGTCTACATTATTCACAAACAAACAAGCAGTACTACAGAGAGAAAACAATACAGAGAGGTGAGAACATTCTTAACCAAACAGATCCACACTTAAACTCTAATATCCTACTGACCGGTGCCACAGTGCAGCTGGAGTGAGTCTAGCAAATGAATGTTGGATAGGCAGATTCAAACCTCCATCCTAATACTCAAGTCAAATTCTTTGCCAATGAATGCCATTTGACTCTGAGCAACAAAATGACCAAAGTACTAAATCCCCATATACATACTTCTACAGTAAGCATTCAGTTCTTGACTTAAATGAATGCAGATCAGATTGCCTGTCTCAAATAAGAGAGGAAAGGAGATGGAAGACAGCAAGTGTGACTATTGCCAAATAAAAAAAAAAAATCAAGATCTGTGTGATCAAAATCAATAATGGAGCTGTAGTGAGGGGAAATCAATGATGCATTAAGGCCATTCCTCAGATATCCAAACCAAGTAGTCAGTTGTCGCAACCATATGGTCAAATGCCATGAGCAGGAGAATCCAAACATAAGACAGGCATTTAGTTAGAGACTTCAGTGTCTAATGAGACATTTCACCAGAAAAAGAAACACTAATTGATAGAGAAATTTTAACCAGTACTGTCAAAAGACAAAGCCATCATGTCCACAGCCCGTGAGAGTTACTTCACAAGTATGAGCTAAGGTTTTCTGTGAGATACCATGATCTGTGAAGGTTCCATAACAAAACCAAGATAATCTATTAAAGTTTGCTAAGAGACTGTACAGACCTAAATATTTTATTTTGTAAGTTCCAGAGTTAAATTCCTACAGTGATGCCTAAAGTTTTAATGCTGCTTATTTTCCACATGAATAGCATATGCATGCACAATGTCTTCAAATGTAAATGCTAAGTAAAAATGTGTATATAATATGCTACCTCAAAAGGAGAATTTCATTATCTTCTCCAAGGCTGGGGGAGGTGTGGTAATATTAGATCACCGTGATGATCTGTGAGATCAGCAATAGATTGACTATGCCTACAGTAAACCCAAAGGGGTTTTACCCATAATGCTTTGGCAGAACTGAAGATGGCAGCCATGATGCACATTTTGTTGTGGTGTGTGTGTGTGTGTGTGTGTGTGTGTGTGTGTGTGTGTGTGTGTGTGTGTTGTGTGTGTGTGTACACACACACACACACACACACACACACACACACACACACACACACACACACACACACATGCACACACACATCTGGATGTAAAATAAATGCAACAAACTTCTCCACACCATATCTGACCTCCCATTTGTCTGTTGTCCTGATCTATAGCTTGAAGCATGACAGGAGATGAAGGTAAACATTGCAAGATTTATACATGGCTTTAAAGTGGACATATCCAAGGAGATCATGTAACCATTTCACGAATGCTTTCAGCATCAGTGCTTGTCAATGTACTGACACAGTCCAAGTTATAGATGTCCTTCAAGGATGCATCTGCAGTCATAACATTTGGGTTGTCCTGCCTCAGGCAGCCCTTCGGTCGGCCGGATTCCAAAGTCTGGGTCTGGCCTCGGCTGATGTTGCACTTTCCCCGACGTCAGAGCTTCTGGGGTATAAAGGCATCAGCCGACACCATTTTCCCCAGTCTTTCTTGCCGCACGGTGCCCGAAGCAGAAGCTGTTCGCAAGTGCCGATCGGTCAGATCCAGAGATTTCAGCTACCGAAGACTTCGAAAAACGCTAAGTACCCCGTTGGGGACTCTTTCTTGCCTCAGCCGATGTCAGACAAAGTAAATAATTGTTTAACTTGTGGGAAACAAATACCTCATAAGGATTTCCATTCTTACTGCCTTCCTTGCTTAGGCCCAGACCACGACGTATCAGCTTGTTTAGCCTGTGCCTCCTTTAACCGATGGACTCTTAGACGTCTGTCGGAGTTTGCAGAAGAATTTTTTGGAACTGATTTTGCATATAAAATGCCGTCGGAGACTCCGACTACGCATATGGCCAAAAAACGCAAGGAAAAGGACCGACACTCACGGCCCGCGGTTTCGGCTGAAACCACGGCTAGGCCTACCGCGAGTGTCTCGGTTTCGGCTGAAACCGAGTCCTCGGTTCTTCCTACGACCGAAACCATACCTCCGCCAACCGAGGCCAGAGAGGCCCCGGCTGAGTCGGCTACAGATATCCCTACCGAAGCTAGTGCACAAGAATTGTCCGACACCATTCCTTTGGACATTTTTACTCCTGCACGTGGGGCAGCTAGGCCCCCAGCTTCTATGTCTATTAAGGCCTTCTCCAGGGCTAAAGCTGCCAAACTTTCAAAAGCTTTGCCTGCCAAATCTACTTCTCAGAGGCCTTCCTCTAGTTCTCAGATTCTCAGTCTTGCTGAGGACCTTATATCTTTAATTAGGGGTTCCCAACTTCACCCAGACAGGGCCTCCCAACCTCCACCAGACAAAAGGCCCAGGACTGATCCCTCTGAACCTCTCTCCTCTGATTACTCCACGGATGGATCTGATTTGTCAGACCAACAGGAAGGGGCCTACTTGCCTTATGAGGATTCAGATGCAGAAGATTCTATTCCTTCGGCCTCCCCACCTGAAGAATTTTCCTTTGGAGAAACTTTGCACTCCATGAGGGAGCACTTTCAATGGCAGGGTCAGGATTTTTCTGATTCTAGAAAAAGATTAAGGACTTTTCTGCATTTGCCCCAGCATAGGCCCTTAGCCATACCACCTGTTCTAACTGTAATTGATGATGTGTATAATGATGTCAGTTCTGCCCCTGATTCTCTTCCCCCGGCCCCTGCCAAACCTGACAGATATTACAGGGTCCCGGATTCTCACTTCCACCTCTATAAAGCTCATGCTGCAGACCCAGAAACTATTTCTCAGGGCCCAAAAGGGGTTGCAGCTGCTACTGCCAAAAATCCCCTTCCCTCTGAAAGAGAGTCTGGAGCATTAGAGAGATGGGGTAAAAAGGTTTATACATCTGCTACTCTTTCTGCCAGGGCATTAAACTGTCAATTTCATATGATACAGTACCAAGAATTTTTGTTAGATCAGCTGAATAAGAAGCTTTCTTCTCCTGAACCTTTAGACCGTAAATCCCTTCAGGATTTGGTACACAACTCTCAGCAGGTCAGTAATCATTTCTTAAAATGTGGCTATGATGCACTGGAGGCTTCATTTAGATCAGCTATGACTGGGGCAGTAATTCGTAGGCATACCTGGCTAAAAGAGCAATCCTTGCCAGACCATGTCAAGGCTAAACTCCTTGGTGCTCCAATGGAGAAACAAAACTTATTTGGCTCCCCTGCACAGGAGATACTAAAGAAAGTGGAAGAAAAAGCAAAATCTGTGCAAACAGTAAAGGAATTTCTGCAGGTCCAACCTCCGAGGTTCAGCAGGAACTGGTCTACAAAGAATTGGTCCTTTCCCGACACCTCCAGAGCACAGAGGGGCAGGAATAGATGCCCTAGATGCAGAGATCAATCAAAGGGTGCCTACAGGGGCCGTCAGTGGCAGCCTGCCAACCAGAGGAGTAGTGCCACAGCTGCAACTACAACCACTACCACAGGACAGACACAATGACTTGACTCTGATTCCGCCTACCAGGGATCAACTGGAAGCTCCCTTGGGTGGAAAGCTGGCTTTATTCTCGAACAACTGGCATTGCATTACAAAGGACACATGGACATTGCAAACAATAGACAAAGGATACAGGTTTCACTTCCACACTTTACCAAAAAGAAGCGGAATGCCAAACCTTCCACCAAACCAGAAGGCAGAGGCTTTAAGACAAATCAACAATTTACTTCAGATGAAAGCGATAGAAAGGGTGCCATTTATGGAACAAGGCCAAGGATTTTACTCCAGACTATTCCTTGTACCAAGAAAAGAAAACCAATGGAGGCCTATTCTCGACTTGTCCGCACTGAACACATATCTCATTGTGCCAAAATTCAAAATGCTGACCCAACAGCAACTTCTTCCCATGTTGGGCAAGGAGTCTTGGCTGGTGACTCTAGATCTCAAGGAGGCATACCTGCACGTCCCTATCCGACCAGATTGCAGAAGACACCTCAGATTTCTTGCAGGATCAGAGCATTATCAATTCTCAGCATTGCTCTTTGGCTTATCTACTGCGCCCAGAGTATTCACGAAATGCCTGGCATCAGTAATTGCACATTGCAGACTTCAGGGAATTCAAATTTACCCATACCTGGACGACTGCCTAATACAAGCAGACAACAAGACAAAATTGTTAAAGGACTTGGCCTATGTCATACACCTGCTACAGGCCTTGGGATACACAGTCAACATCCAAAAGTCAAGACTAGTGCCATCCCAAAGGATAACCTTTTGCATGGATTTGGACACAATCACTCAGATGGCTTTTCTCACAGAAGAAAAACAAAAACAACTTCCAGATTATTTCATGACTTTGACAAGACAAACTCAGCTTACTGCAAGGAAAGTCCTGCAGGCCCTGGGTTACATGACATCCTGCATAATCTTGATCCCACATGCCAGGCTGCATATGAGAAAATTACAATGGTACCTAAGGAATGTATGGTCTCAACACAGACACAGTTTAGAAACCATGATACCAATCATTCCATGTCTTCAAAAGGAATTCCTGTGGTGGGCTCAGGCCTGCCAGTCCAACAAAGGGTTGCCTTTCAACAAACCAAAACCAAGGCAGACCATCACCACGGACGCCTCAGACCTAGGATGGGGAGCACACATGGAGGACAAATGTATCCAAGGCCTATGGCCTCAAGGACAGCTAAGCATGCACATAAACTAAAAGGAGATGCTGGCAGTGAAGCATGCAATCGAGGCATTCAAACCATTCCTCCAGCAAGGACATCTGTTGATAAGGACAGACAACACCACGGTCATGTGGTACATAAACAAACAGGGAGGCACACACTCCTACCCTCTATGCCGGATGGCAATGAATCTGTGGAACCTATGCCTGAATCTCAATATCCAGCTACAGGCCAAATTCATACCAGGCAAAGGGAATTCACTAGCAGACAGCTTAAGCAGAACTACCACGGATGCTCACGAATGGATGCTGCATCCAGACATCTTCAAACTCATAACAAAGAAATGGGGAATGCCAGAGATAGATCTGTTCGCCTCCCCACTCAACCACCAAATGAAGAAATTCTGCTCAAGGACATACCACCCACAAGCCTGGAGGGTGGACTCTCTCTCATTCAGCTGGAATGCCCTAACAGTATATGCCTTTTCACCTCTCCCATTGATGTACAAGGTTCTACTGAAGATCAGGGAGGAACAGCCAAAGGTGATACTAATAGCTCCGGACTGGCCAAGACAACACTGGTATCCGCTACTGCGAAGCATGTCTCAGGCGAACTCATGGCCTCTACCCCTATGGCCTCTTCTTCTAACGCAGAACAATTTCAAGACCCTGCATCCAAACTTGAAAACTTTGCAACTAACTGCCTGGAAAATTCCTTAAACCCAAACCAAACTGTTTTATCTCAGAGGGTCAAGGACATTATCCTGGAGGCTCGCAGACCTTCCACAAGGAAAACATACTCAGCCAAATGGAAGAGATTCCTCATTTGGAGCACATCAAAGGGCACAGATGTCACAGTGGCAAACCTAGCACACATCCTAGAATACTTAGCAGAACTGTTCCACAATGGACTGTCTTACTCTTCCATTAAGATTCATGCTTCAGCAATTTCAGCAGAATACAATATGGATCCCCCTATCTTCTCTCACCCTCTTCTCAGACAATTTTTGAGAGGGATCAAAAATGTTAAACCTCCAAGGAGACCCCCTCTACCTGCATGGGATCTCAATTTTGTGCTGGAAAGATTGACACTACCTCCTTTTGAACCAGCAGCATCAGCAGACCTACAGTTTTTATCCTGGAAACTGCTTTCCTTCTGGCAATCACTTCAGCAAGAAGAGTATCCGAGTTACAGGCATTAATGTCAGTGCAGCCTTTTCTTATTTTCCACCAGGATAGAGTGTCACTGAGAACCAATCCTACTTTCATGCCAAAGGTGGTATCCAGGGTATCCTTGAACCAAGCTATTCATTTGCCTACGTTCTTCCCTAACCCACAGAACAAAGGAGAAAAACTTTTGCACACCTTGGATATACACAGACAACTACGCTACTATCTGGACAGAACTAAAACCAACAGAAAGACTGACCAACTTTTTGTGGCATATGCAACGGGGGTGCAAGGAAGAGCAATTTCCAAACAGACAATTTCAAAATGGATAGGAAATTGCATTCGCTTTTGCTACTCCTTTCATGGAAAGACAGCTCCTGAAAATATCAGGCCTCATTCCACAAGGGCCACAGCCACCACTACAGCTTTCCTACGAGGAGTGGCTACCAAAGACATTTTAGAAGCTGCTACTTGGAGCTCCGTGCATACATTTGCCAAGCATTATAATCTACCTTTATACTCCAGATCCCGAGCAGGGTTTGCAACTGCAGTTCTGCAGGGGATCCTAACTACACCATCCTTCTCTTAGTACCTCCTCCCCCAGTTTGGCTATGGTATTCTACCCATATGTTATGACTGCAGATGCATCCTTGAAGGACATAGTACAGTTTTGTACCTACCATAAATGTAGATGTCCGATAGGTATGCATCTGCAGTCAGGATTACTCACCCTCCTTCCCCTCTGTGGTATTCCTAGGGTGCTTACCCCTCTTTCAGCTAGCTGGGGGAATCTATTATGGTGTATTTGTTTGTTTGTATATATGTATATATATTTTGCTACTGTTTGGAACTTTTCAGCATTTATCCAAATTTAGCCTTCCTAGAGGGCACCTGACATCTGGGGCAAGAAACACTGAGGAAAATGGCGTCGGCTGATGCCTTTATACCCCAGAAGCTCTGACGTTGGGGAAAGTGCAACATCAGCCGAGGCCAGACCCAGACTTTGGAATCCGGCCGACCGAAGGGCTGCCTGAGGCAGGACAACCCATATGTTATGACTGCAGATGCATACCTATCGGACATCTACATTTATGGTAGGTACAAAACTGTACTTTCTTCTTGCTTTCTAATTCTCTGGTCCACTAGAAGTAAATCAGGATAAATATTTGTCCTTTGCTGTTGTTGGATCATATTTCCTGGTAAATTTGTAGAGTTAATCCACAGCAGACTAGCCTCCTGAAACGTGAAGATGTATGTTGGGTTCTAAGGAAATGAGTGTCATTATACACACAGTCATTACGCAGAAAGGGAAATCAGCACGACAGGCTAGCCATTAGTTAACACCTGCCTCCAACGTGGGTATTACTGTTAGTCTGGATTCATTTAAGGTGGGTATTACTGTTAGCCATAAGATTTGCATATCCTTAAGCCATTTAGTAAAATACTTTGTGGAATATACAGCACAGATGTTTATCTACTTCATCTCAGCTGTAGGAAAAGGCAGAATTAATTCTTGCTTAATGCAAAGAAGTAATGTCCTTTTAGGTAATAGGTATTTGTTTACCCAAAAATACAGATCTTGGTTCAGAGGAGTGGACAGGACCCATGTAAACTATTGATGGAACTGCAGAAGCAAAAGGGAGAAGCTGGTGAAATAATTAACCTGAGTTCACAATTTACATAGGGAATTGTGTTCCATCTTATGAGAAGTAGTAAAATGATTTGCAAATTGTAATAGTAATAAATATGCTTGGCTGTCTGAACCCTCCCCCATGTTAATATATTTTATGGTGGAACAACACTGTAGCCTATCTAATACTGTTCCTGTCCAACCCAGTAATTTGATAATGACAGTTTACTATCTAGACCTGGCCATCCCATACGGACCCAAGGTCTGATGATTTTAGACTGGAGATGTATGAAGACCTGCAGATTGTTAACATCACAACTATTGTCCCTGTATAACCACATGATATAAGGCAGGGTAATATAACAGTCCTTTAAAGCCAGCATTACATTTATCTTGAAGTCAGGTAAGGGCCTTTATTTGGTGGAGTTATGCCACATAATATACTACTCATAAAATGCTGGTCCCAGTGATAGAGCAAGTGTAGTAGTCTGATGAATATTAAGCAAATAAACTTTTATCAAAGTGTTGAATCCTTTGAACCATTTAAGAAACTCAGTGCTGCCTTCTCTGTACAGGGGACTGCTGTCAATCCATGTTATCATCTTTATCTTTGTCTTTCTCTGTTTCTCTGTCTCTCTGTTTGTCTCCTTGTCTATCTCTGTCTCTCTCTTCCTCTTCCTTTTAGGTGTTGAGAAGACATTTCATTAGACCACCTAGTCTTTTATGTTCAAATATGTAGAGGTAGTTAGTTTCCTATATTATTACATAAGCCTTATTTGAGCACCGTATTCAAATCTCAGTGCTTATTTTATCCCATCTTTTGACTTCATTTTAGACATGAGATGAGACAACACCCCCCCCCCCCCTTGTCACCTTCCCTTTTATATTCATCTGTCATTCTAGTCATCAGCTGTTTAAATGTGGATGAGAGGAAAAAGTGCATTACAGTCATTAGTGTTTAACTTAGGTGCCTTGCCTCTGTGGATGGGTTGGTACATCTCCTCAGCTTAGTGGGACATTGACAGTCATAAAACAGTACTTGTTTCCTGTCAATGTATACATTAAATTAAGCAAAAATAATGGGTTATTCCTTATGTACCTTACTATCACAGGCTGACATCACATTACTGGGTTTACCCCAAGTTCATTTAGTTTTTACTTACCAGGACATGTATATGTCCATTGCATAGAAGCAGTTAAAATTGATGCTATAACTGATAACGGAATTTTCAGAGATGGCATAACCTTTTGTTCTCAGTTCTGGGAAGAGGGAGCATAATGAAAGTTTGTTTATTTATTTATAATAGTTTGTTTACTGGGATAGTACACCGATCGCTATCGACCCTTTGTAGGCACAGTCCAGGTGAAAAGATTCACAAAAAAATTAAAATAGAACAAATTGGCAAACAGTGAAATCACAGAAGGTAGACGATCCCATAGACAACTGATACAATTTGTAAATAATATTATCAGAGTAGAAAATCAAATATGAATTAATTTTAGTAGTAACAATGCGAGGGAAGCAGCGGCTGAGAACAGAGGATCAAAGTAGAGTAGAAGAGGGAGTTAGGTTATGTAACCTGTGGGAAAACACTTGCAGTCAAATTTTTGATGAAGATGTCTTTTTAGTTGAGCTCTGAAGGTGGGAAAAGAGGAGACTTCTTTAAGGTAAAGGGAGCATAGCCTCTCAGCCTCTTATCACAAGAAATCTAGACAAAGCCTAAAATGATGGGGGGAACAAAGACCTCAGAACAGGGACAGATTATAAATATTGCTCATACAGATTTAGAAAGTTGCTAGAGTAACAGCATTTGTCTTGGCATGCATGTTATGAAGGAAATAAAGTCTGAAACTCAAATGTATGACATTATTTAGTTATTTCAATCCTCAGTGATTTACCAGAAAATTACAAATTTTATGAGGAATAGGCCAAAAATATTAGGCAAAAATCTGGACAGTCTGTAAAAATCTGGACAACTGAGAGGTATGAAAGGGAGAAGGATTGACAGTCTGAGTGCAAGAATGATAAAGAAATGGATGGTATAGTCAGAATCAGAATCACGTTTATTGGTCAAGTATGCACTCATACAACTAATTTGACTCCGGCTTCAGTGACTTTCCAAATATGAATTACATAAACGACATGCATACAACTATTAAGCTATTAAGAACAAGACAAACGACATACATGCAACTATTAAGAACAAGACAAAAAAGTAAATATACATATACATATACATACAAGGTGCAAAGTGCAACTCAGTGCAAGAAATACTGAAACTCTGAAAGAAACAAGTATTAACAATATGTAAACAATACTGCAGAATCCTCGGAGGCTTGGAAAAAAGAATAACCCAACCTAATAAGCTGAGTTAACCGTTTATGAACTTGATGGCCTGTGGAAAAAGCTGTTCTTATATCTGCTTGTTTTGGTGCATATTAATTTATATGCCTGGCTGATGGTAATAGTTCAAAAAGATGGTGGCCTAGATGTGAAGGGTCAGTGATGATTTTCCCTACCCTTTTCATGACTCTGGAATAGTACAGGTCCTGTAATGAGGGCAAACTAGCACCAATGACATTTTTGACAGATCTGACTATTCAATGTAACCTATTTTTGTCATGATTAGACAGAGATTCAAACCACACTGTTATAGACGAGCTGAGAACAGACTCAATGACTGCTGTATAGAACTGAATCAAAAGTTCCAGTGGGAGGTTGAACTTCCTCAGCTGTCGCAGAAGTACATTCACTGTTGTCTTTTTTGTGAAGGACCCTAAACTGGTCTCCCACTTCAAGTCCCAGGAGATTGTTCTTCTTTTGGCTTTTCCCGGTTAGGGGTTGCCACAGTGGAACTCCGGTCCGCTAATGATTGGCAGTAGATTTTTATGGTGCCGAGGTGCCCGCCCGATGGCCACCCTTCAACGAAGGCATGCCTATTCACGCATGTCTTTCAAATGCCACTCAACCATGGGGAGGACATGCAGACTCCACACAGAAGGCGCTCCAGCTGAGAATCGAACGGGAGACCCTCTTGCTGTGAGGTGACAATGCTACCGCTGCACCACCTTGGCTTACTTCAAGTCCTAGGAGATTATAGATCCCAAAAACTTGAAGCATTCCACAACTGACACAGCAGTACTAAAGATAAAGAGGGGAGATAATATTGCAGTAACACTCCTAAAGTCCACTGTCATATGATTTAAGAGTAAAAACAGTGCAGTTTAGTTTGGGGTGTCTGGATTAGAGAATTATTTGGTAGAGGTTGTAGAGGATGTGGGGAATGATTTTATTGTGGAGTTTGGCTGCAAGAGGTGGAAAGGCACTTTGGTGAAGTAATTTGAAAACAAGAGACCCTAGGAGAAGCTCAACTCTATAGGAGGCTGGTAAACTTTTGGCATTGGAGAACGTGATACAGTGGTGTTCCTGTGTTGACGAACTGGAAATGAATCAGCAGATTTTTTTTCAATGGATTGTACAGTGGATGTGTTTTTTTAATACCTTGGTTCTTGTGTAAAACCCCCTAAAATGCTTCAGATGAAGCTTAAGTATAATGGAGTCCAGTAAATCGCATAGCACTTAGCAGGTTTCTGTAGGAAAACACGAAGCCCGGAGTCTCACAGTGCAAATACTTATTTATTTATTATTTATTTATTTATTTGCCATTTGTTAACCAGGTTGGTCCAACTGAGCCAGTAGCACATTTTCAGTGGAGACCCGAGGAGAAAAGCTCCACAGTTGTACAGAGAAAAATGTAGTAGATATATACACAAAAGTATTTATGAATACAGAAAAAAAGAAAAAAAGCACATGATAAAGTTGTAGCAGATACATCTGCAAGATGCAATTAATTTTTTTTTACAAAAAAGAACAAATGATGGTATTAGATAGGGAAAAAATTAGTGAGTTAAGAGAAGGATGAAGCATTGTTAGTATTCAACGTATCCTAAGAGACGATATTAAAGTAGAGAGTAATTATAATATAGAGAAAGCTAATTAAGTAGAGCTTAATATATAGCTTTTTACGAGTTGTAGACATATGTCAGTTTGTTAAATGCACAACCTGCCAAGACAATATCATTATCACTCCCATTGTTGTCATAGTGAGGAATGATTGATGGAGGTTTGTTTGATAATCACAGTTTCCTTCATGTAGGTGGATATAAAGTCCATCAGAAAGCCTCTGCTTATGAAATGATCCTCACTGAGGGGACCCCAGTGGGCTGAGTGGCTTTGAGACTTAATTTGGGCTTTAGTTGTGCAAGTTATGTAATTCAGTCAGTGGTAATAACTACAGGCTAGTAACTTCAGGATCGCTGAAAATTACCACCAGTGTTAAGGCCAACCACAAAACCATCTTCAGCTATATTAGAAACCATAGCAGTAATGCCCAGCAATGCACAAGGCTAATATATAACAACACTTACACATCCCTTGAGGACATAGCTAATATAATATGGGACAGATTCATCACAAGCTTTACTCCTCTATCTCCCCCTAATTTCCCCAAAACATTAATCTACCATCACTGTCTCTTCTGATTACATCAAAGCAAGAACTGAGTGCTAGCTCAAAGGAAAAATATTACCTTCTTATCAGCATCAGATTCTGTCTGCTTGACTTGCTGTCAAGTCTGTTTGATCTCAGCTTCTCCTCTGGATTCATATCAGAGGTAAAGTGAACTGCCATGTTCATCTCACTTCACAAGGGGGGAACCACCACTGATCCTGGAAACTGTAGACCTATAAGCCTCACCATCTTTACCTGTGAGGGAATGGAACACAGAACTATGGAACATATTAACAAGAACATAGGAAGTCTACAAGCTCCAGACACATGCCAGTTTGTGTTTTTTAAATGCACAGCCTGCCTCCTGAACCTGGTGGAGTTCTTTGAACAAATCACTAATACATTAGCCACAGGAAAAGTGGTTCACACTGTGTATATGGACCTGGAAAAGGCCTTTGATACCATCCCACATCCTGGCATTGGTGATAAAGCTAACTGTTAAACCTGATCTTACCTGCTGGATAGCAAACTGGATTACTTACAGAACCCAATTAATTAGGGTTGGAGGCACACTCTCGTTTAAAAGATTAATCACCAGTGGTGTCCCCCAGTGATCAGTCCCAGGACCACTTCTTTTTGCTGTTTAATTCTGTGATGGTAAGGCCAAGATGAAGGGTTTGTGGCTGCCACGTCTACAGATGACTGTAAACTTGGAGCATTCATAAACTCATCAGAATTTTAGATTCTCCAGGAAGGTCTGTCATGCACCAATAAGTGGTGTCTGGACAACGGCTTCAAACTAAATGTCAAGCAATACAGCATTGTGTCCTTTTCCAAACCCAGGCACCCATGTACCTACCACAAAGGTGACATCCATTTGAAAATTAACTCAGTCATTAAGGCCTAGACAATGAGCTATCCTTTGATCACCATGTATCCACTATTTTTAGAAAGTAATTTTAAACAGCTAGACTGATCACTAGGGGTATAGCTTCTAGATCTAAGGAAGGTATAATCCCCTTACTACTCCTCCATTAACAGGTCCATAACAGAGTATAATTCCCCTTTTGTACTTGTCTAAGCATATGTCCCAGACCACAGTGTTTCCTCACTAGAACAATCAAGAGCATGTCTTTGCTGTGCTACCAGGACCACCTTAAAGCACTCTGTGTATCTTTTTTGTTTCTTTAAAGATTTGTGGAAGGAGACTTTTTAGAACCTTGAAGGGTTCAGTCCTATGCGACTTCCTGCATATCCACAAAATAAATCACACCTGAAATACCTCCTCAAGACCCAAAACATAAATAAGACCTGTTGGCAAGATAGATATCTATCCCAGAGACTGTGCTTTTTATGCAATATACTTCCCTTGGATGTAAAGCCTCTTTAAGTGTAACATGAATTAATGGGTAGGCATTCAAAAATGCACCCTGGGTCTGCCCCCTCAAGTCCTCATTGAAAGGGGTCAAAACTAGTTAAGTATTTATGTCAAATGTTACTTAGGATCAATGATCTTGTAGCTAGACTACAAATAGTCTTCAAGGTCAACAGCCCAGTCACCTCTCAACCTATACCATGTTGTGGAAAACAGACATCCCCAGGACAGCACAATTTCAATGCTTTCTGAAAATAAAGCACAGTGTAATACCTTAAACCACTTGCATCAGAGGCCTCATGGGATATATGCAAATCAACCCTTAAGGATATCAGCTGTAAATGGCAATTCTGAATATCCATGAATTTTTCTTTTACTTTCATTTTAAGTCTATTTATGGACAATTTCAGGCCATTAAAGCCAACCTCCTCTAGCTGTGGACATGCATGTTTCTGCCTTCTTATGACATCATCAGCCCAGCATAAGAGGAATGTTGACCTTTGGAAACACAGGGTTGTCATACCCAGCTGACATCCATTAACATCAGAGGTTTAAGGTATCACACAGTTAGAGGTCTAGCTAGCTTTTGTGTTTTTTAACCATTTGGTTATCTGTGTGACACCTGCAACAGCTGGAAAAGCCACAGAAGTACCTCACAAAGAGGATCCTTGGCCTTAAACACATGTCCGACATGGTTAGACTCAGGAAACTTCAGCTATTCTCTGTCTCTTATCATCTATTTAGAGTTGATCTCTGCTTGACTTACAAAGCCATGTCCGACCTAGCCCTGCTAGAAATGCTGCACCTAAAGAAATCCCAATCCCTCCACACCACACGCTCCAGCGATCTCAACCTCACTACCACAATCAATAGAACATGCCAGAGGGACAGCTTCATCACCCAGCGACTGCCCATGCTCTGGAACAAGCTTCCTATTCATTTCAAGCAGAGTGCCTCACTGGGCCTCTTCAAGAGAAACCTTGATGAGTGGATGGGTAACAGAAAGTTCACCCCGGGGATCACTCCACTGGCTGTACTGGATAGAAGCACTGGGAGCTAACGTCGGGCAGCACGATGCCAGGACACTTTTATGGGCTAGGTTTGTGAAGGCTCCAGGGCCATTAGCCTAGTACCCACCTATGAACATATGAAGCATTGCTACTTTACTTATTATTTTAATTCAGTGCTTTGTAACTCTTATCTATGCATTGTTTTTGTATATATTGCACTGTCACCTGGTGCTCTTTTTTCCAATTTTTGAACTTCTTCCATTTTATTACATATCATGCCACAAGGTCAAGTCTAAAAGGGCCATTGGTCCAGTCTTCCTCTTTTAGATAACAATAAATGAAAGTAAACTGAAGTAAAGTATGTATGTAGTATATTGCATCTGTGGAATACTATCAGAGTCTTAGGAAGTGTTGCTGTCCTTTCCAGCACTTGTGAAGACAAACAAGTAAATATTGAACTTGTGAGCTAATAGAGGACAAATAAATATAGAAGTCTGATATCTATTTAGCATTCATTAAAATGTCTTTGCTTCTGCTTTTTTTCTGTAGATTCTAGTGAAAAGTAATAACCTTTCAGATAAAATCACTGTTTTGGATGGGAAAATTGAAGAAGTCTCTATTCCTGAACCAGTAGATATCATCATCTCTGAATCAATGGGCTATATGCTATTCAGTGAGAGAATGTTAGAAAGTTATCTTCATGCCAAGAAGTGGTTAAAACCAAAGGGTGAGTCAACCGCATTTAACATGTAGAATTAGTTTACCCTACTCCTGTGTGCAAATAAAAAACTCAAACTTCATCGGTGCCCTTCTAAACACAAATGGAGTATGTGTGCATGTTAGAGGTGTGTGTGTGTGTGTCTGTGTGTGTGTGTGTGTGTGTGTGTGTGTGTGTGTGTGTGTGTGTGTGTGTGTGTGTGTGTGCGTGTGTGTGTGCGTGTGCGTGTGCGTGTGTGTGTGTGTGCGTGTGCACGTGTGTGCGCTCGCGCGCGCGTGTGTGTGTGTGTGTGTGTGTGTGTGTGTGTGTGAGTGTGTGAGTGTATGTGTGTGTGTATGTGTGTATAAGTGTGTATTAATGCAAATATGAGCAAGCAATATTTGAAACACAGAGGCATCAGTAGGATGCAAATGCAGAAATGCCTGGAGGTATCACTAGACTTTAATGACGAAACTGAGTTATACATGTGGGCTAATATATGCACATACATGGGTATTAAGACTCATGTAAGTGATTTTTTTCTGCATCCATGTACAGATAAATGTATTGTTTTATGAAAAATTTAATATTATCCTATTTTATTCTGCATTTCATCACATGCAAAGGTTTTAACTAAATAGATTTAAGTTGTATAAATAAATCTACACATGTTAGTTGTTATAATCCAACAAGATGAGCTTTGATTTCAAGTTGAAAGCTTGGCTGCTATCTTTCGAAGGTAACACAGTGATATATGTCAGTGTTAACAAAATAAAATGTATAATTGATTGGCAAATACAAATCAGAAAATATTTATACTTTCCATATCAGGCATAAAATGTCAGCTATTTACACCCTTTATTTCATATGAAAATGAGAAGTGATACCTGTCTACTCCATCACATATCATTTTACATCTATTTTATGATGGGATATTTTTCTGACTTATTGTAATGTTCGTAGCAGAAGGTCACCTGATTTCTATAACTGTAGGAAAATGAATTTCTGAGACTGTTTTGCTTCCTGATAGCTGCACCCCATCTGTTCTGTTCTTAATTGGATCACTGTGGCTAATGGATGTTTACCTCACAACTAAATTAATTCTGTTACTGGTTTATAATGACACAGGTCTTTCAGTGCCACAGGGAGTAATTAAATCCTTAAAGGTAGCAAAAGTCTGGTTATAGTTCTCTATACAAGTTGAGAAACCTTTCCTAGGTACAAGAATGGATTTGCGTCATATCTGTCAACCTGTTAGAGCAAGAAATCTGGACAAAAGCACAAATAATGGAGGGACAAAGGCCTAAAAATAGAGACACTTTTTAAATATTGCTCTTACAAACTTAGAAAATGGATAGAATAACAGGTTATGCATTAGCATGAATTTTTCTGAAGGATATGAAGTCTGAAATTCATATGCATGCCATTATTTTCTGACTTCAGTCCTCAATGATTTGCCAGTGATTTGCCAACCTCCCCCCCCCCACACACACACAATTTTATGAGAAACAGACCAAAAATATGAGGAGTCAAAAATCTGGACATTCTGCAAAAATCTGTACAGTTGAAACTTGAAAGGGATGATTTGTGGGCAGATGAAGAAGGACTAGCTTGATTCAGAAAGGGATTTCAGTAACAGACATTCTGGGTTTCCATGATTATAATAATAAACAGTCTAGTGATAACCTTTCACACTGTGTCATCTTACACATATATACACTTAAACAATGCATGCTCATATCAGTGTAACCTAGATTCACATCATATTACTTGCTCACATAATGTCTTTCATTTAATCACTTATAATTATGGGACTTCTAAAACAAATAAACATTAAGTAAGTAAACTGGCCTGTTAATAGAGTATCTGTTAAAGTAAAAGTAAACAGTAAATAATTAAATAAAGATGCTGCTAAAAGACATGAAAGGATCTATTGTCTGAGAGCTTACCTGTGCCATTTTGATGAAACTGACATGGGGTGGACATTTTACGTACTAGATACGGCTTATTTTTTTGCAGAAAGTAAGTGCTAGTAGTGCCAACACTGACCTAACCTGCATTGTAATTTACTTTGCGTTTTGTGGACTGTTGCTTTTTCCTTTGTCTGTACTTAAAATCCTGTTTTACTTAATAACTTACCTGAGGTTTCAATGGCTCAACAGGAAGCCTGATTACCTTTGATGGTAATAAGAGCAGAAGGTTGGGTGTTCTATCCCCATACGAGTTACTTGGATTCATGTTCCAATACTGGCATTGCAGTGCAGCGTTAGGGGAGTGCTGCACTCCTGAGATACCATCCTTTGAATGAAACATTAAATTGAGATCCCTGGTGCTTAAGATGTGATTGCTCAGTGGGTATGAAGAATCCCATGGACTTATCAAAGAAGGGGGGGATTGTCCCTGATATCCCAGACAAATTTCCCCATCAGTATACATACCATCTAGGGTCTCCCATGAACAAAGGCACATGTCTAACAGGACTAACTCAACAAATAAATACATAAAATGCGTTACATGCTTAAAATCTTTGTGGGCTGCATCTATGTGTCTTCATAGTTTTTGAGAAGTCTGGACTGCATTTTATTTGCCTTTTGCCTGAGCTTGTTTGAAAAAGATGTTTGGATCCACTAATTTGCCTGCTTATTAAGTAAATAACACGACCTTTAACCGGGAAAAGCTGAAAGAAAAACAACAACATTAAGCAAATAACGCATTATGACTGTTGTTGGTGATGACTCATAGAAGAAATGAATCGAGTCATGCTGTTCTGTGTTTTATTTATTTATGTATGTATGTGTATATGCTTACATGTATGCTTACTTTGGAGCCCTTCTGACTGATGATGACAATAAGAATAACCGTGCGCATTAATTAACACTAAAATAATAATAACTAAAAGAAAGAAAAAAACAGCAATCATTTCAAGTGGGTCATGGGGATAGGATCAAACAAAATAATTTGTAAGTTGAGCTAAATAGACCCTTACAGTGATCCCTTTCCCTTAAGTATTGTCTGTAAAGCAAGAGGTTTCCTACACACACTGGTTATTACCAACAGGAATATCTTCTAACTGCAACTGCATTACTTATGATTAGGGAACCACAATGTTTCAGAGATAAAGTATATTTAAGATGTTGGAGCAGGGTTAGTAACTTTATTTGCATTCTTACACATTAATTATTTAATTAGTTTGTTTGTTTAGTCAGCCAGTTGCTTAGCTGGTTAGTTAATCTCTTTATGTTTTTGCTGAAATGACTATCCAGCTGAGTAGAGCTCATTCAGCCCATTAAGACTGTTGGCCTGGACACAGATTAATATGTTGTCTAAGTAAATGTCATTGAGCATGTGCAGTTTTGTCAGGGGAACTTTAGGTGGTATTTGTACGGAGCACTGAAACCAAAGGGGGATGGTGTCAGAGACATTTGTCAGGAAGATGTGGAAGCTTTTGATATACAGAAAAACCTCTCTCAGAAAGCTCCTTTGGGCTCTCTGTCTGTTTTTTTGTGGTTACATGTGACTGAGGAAGTAAAACATAGCTGATATGAATTTGTAACAAGATGACAAGATTAAAGCCCGATTAGCTTTACAACCAAAAGGTTCATGGCAGTCTAGTCTGCTACAGTTCTACAGCTGGGTAACCAGCATGGCAAACAGATAAAATAAGTGTGATGTGATGTTTTCAGACTTTAGCAAGGGATTCAGTCTTGAACCATGCAGATAGCAGTTAACCAAACACAAACTAGAAGGGACAGGATCTATAATGGCAAAGTGTATGGGAGATTGACTTGATGAAGGGAAACAGACCTATGATCAGAGGAGTTGCTGTTAAAAGAAAGGGAGGTAACAGTAATGGTATTAGAAGCATCAGATCTGGAAACACTCCTGTTAAACATCATTGTGATGTGTGTCACACTGGGAACAAATAATAAAATCAACTTGAAGACCTGGTTTATATTAATGGCTTGGGCATCTGCGGTACTGGCAGGGAGGGACAGGTCTGCCCATATTTGGGGGAGGGAGGAGAGCATTAGTCTAGACATTCTCTGTGGGGAGACATGGGCCCTCAGACATAACAGACAAATGTGTGGGGGGTATGAGGGTAGGCTACTACAAACCCCTTCAGCAGCAACATTAAGAAGGATTTAAGTACCTGGGATGCCATAATGATCCTCATTGGCTCCAACTGTGGCAGAGCAAGTCAGGTGGAGATTAGGAGGGAGGCACAGTGTCAAGTCGATGGTTGGATGTGTGAGAGAAGAGAAACAGAATAAAATACATTTGTTTGCTGATCTCTCACACACACACACACACACACACACACACACACACACACACACACACACACACACACACACATACACACAAAGTGAGCAATA